>NC_054830.1:72636931-72936931 GCF_018345385.1 Vulpes lagopus
GATGACACTTAGGTTTATTTCTTTTTTTAAAAAAAAAAATATATATCATCTGCAAAAATGATATATATAGATATAGATTTTTTTTATTGGAGTTCAACTTGCCAACATATAGTATAACACCCATGGCTTATCCTGTCAAGTGCCCCCCTCACGTCTTGATTATTATAAATAATGCTGCAAGAAACATAGAAATGCATATATCTTTTCAAGTTTTCATTTTCCCTGGGTAAATATCCAATAGTGGAATTATTGGATCACGTGGTATTTTCATTTTTAATATTTTTGAGGAACCTCCATATGGCTACTGTGATTTCCACGGTAGCTGAACCAATTTACATTCCCACCAAAGGTGCACAAGGGTTTCTTTTTTTTTTTTCCACATCCTTGCCAACACTTGTTTCTTGTCTTCTTGATTTTAGCCATTCTGGCAGGTGTGAGGTGATATCTCATTGTGGTTTTGGTTTGCATTTCCCTGATGATGAGTGACCTTGGGCATCTTTTCATATGTCTATTGGATATCTGTATGTCTTCTTTGGAAAAATGTCTATTCAGGTCTTCTGCCCATTTTTTAATTGGATTATTATTATTACTTGGTGTTGAGTTGTATGAGTTCTTTTATATTTTGGATATTAACCCCTTATTGGATACAGCATTTGCAAATATCTTCTCCCTTTTAGTAGGTCGTCTTTTTGTTTCATTGATGGTTTATTCTGCTGTGCAAAAGCTTTTAATTTTGGTATAGTCCCAATACTTTCTTTTTGCTTTTATTTCCCTTGCCTTAGGAGACCTATCTCTAAAAATGTGACTACAGCTGATGTCAGAGAAATTACTATTTATGTTCTCTTCTAGGATTTTTAGTTTCAGGTCCTGCATTTAAGTTTTTAAGCCATTTTGAGGGTTTTTTTTTTTTGTATGCTGTTAAAAAAGTAGTCCAGTTTTATGATCTTACATGTAGCTGTCCAGTTATCCCAGCACCATTTATTAAAAAGACCATCTTTTCCTCCATTGTATATTTTTGCCTCCTTTGTCATAGATTGATTGACCATATGTATATATGTAGGTTTATTTCTGGGGACTTCATCTTGTTTTATTGATCTATGTGTCTTTGTGCCAGTACCATAAGGTTTTGACTCTGTACAGCTCTGTAGTATATCTTGAAATCTGGAATTGTGATACTTCCAGGCTTCTTCTTCTTTCTCAGAAGTGCTCTGGCTATTCAGGGTCTTAGGTGGTTCCATACAAATTTTAGTATTATTTGTTCTAGATTTGTGAAAAATGCTGTTGGTATTTTGATAGTGATTGCATTAAATCTGTAGATTGCTTTGGATAATATGGACATTTTAACAATATTGGCTCTTCTACTCCATAAGCATGGAATATTTTTCCATTTGTTTGTGTCATCTTTGATTTCTTTCATTTGTATTTTATAGTTATCAGAATACAGGTATTTCAGCTCTTATGATTAAGTTTTTTCCTCTGATGCAATTGTAAATGGTATTGTTATTTTAATTTTTCTTTCTGTGAATTCATTTTTAGTGTATAGAAATTATTTCTGGATGCTGTTTGGATCCTTTCACTTTACTGAATTTGTTTATTTTTTCATAGTCTTTTGGTGGAATCTGTAGGATTTTCCATATATAGTATCATGTCATCTGCAAAAAATGATAGTTTAACTTCTTCCTTACCATTATGGATGCCTCTTTTTTCTTTTTCTGGTTTAATAAGCACTGTGGCTAGGATTTCTAGTACTATGTTGTTAAGGTGGTGAGAGGGGGTATCCTTGCTTTGTTCCTGACCTTAGAGGAAACGATCTCCGTTTTTCACCATGGAATATGATGATAGCTGTGTTTTGTTTTGTTTTGTTTTTTTCACATATAGCCTTTACTATGTTGAGGTATATTCTCTCTAACCCCGTTTTTTTGAGAACTTTTATCAGTTATCAAATGCTTTTTCTGCATCTATTGCGATGATCATATTATTTTTATTTTGTTTTAAGATTTTTTATTTATTCATTTGAGAGAAAGAGACAGAGAGAGCACAAGCAGAGGGAGAGGGAGAAGCAGACTCCCTGCTGAGGTGGGAGCCTAATGTTGGACTCAATCCCAGGACCTGGAGATCATGACCTCAGTCAAAGGCAGGCACTTAACCATCTGAGCCACCCAGGCACCCCTATCCTTTGTTTTGTTGATGTAGTGTATGACATTGATTTCTGAATACATAATGCTATATTTTAAATGCCCCCTCCTACATTTAGTACTGGAGAATGGTTTCAAATGCATCTTAATTCCCTTCTTTACCCTCGGCCCATCCAACTCCACTCTCTACTTCTTTTTCATCCTTTTATCTCCAGTGCTTCTATGTCCGTGTAGTCCATCAGATTCTCTCATGTGAACATTGCACATTTTTCTCACTGTTCCAATTTCTCACACAATCCACCTTTTAAAATATTTGAAATTTAATTAGCTATACCAATAAATGCCCTTACCTATGATCCAAACTCCTTAGGCTAGCAAACCTAGTCTTAGTGATATCATTCCTGCCTATCTTTCTAGTCTCTCCTCCTTTCACTCCCCATATAAGCCTCATTGCCATTTATAATACAGCTGTAACAAATCACCTTTGCAGACTAAAGAGTGAATACACACCCACACCTCCACACACACACAAACAAGACTACCAACATCAGAGTTAATACCCACAAGAGATGGGTAATAGTGTTGTCTTCCTTTTTTTTTTTTAATCCATTTTAATTAAGAAATGTGACTTTCCTTCCTTTAAATAACAAATAGAAATGATATGTTTCAAAACATATGAAGATGACTTTGTGCATGGCAATTTTGTCAGGTTTGTCCTTAGAGTCACAATTTTTTTCCCCTAAGACTGTGGGCCATAATGTTATGATTAGGTATTCCTTATTGCCTCTAAGAATATGCTTTTGCACTCCCAGTTTCTTCCTCAAGAGATAATCCTTCCCTCAAGGGTGTGGCATTATCCATAAGACATAATACTATTTCACAATAAAACAGAAATCATAACTTTGTATAACAGGACATGCATACTTATAATAATGTGTAGTTAGAGGCTTCGGGAGAACAGGTACGCATTGTATTTCTTTAGAACTATTTGCTGGTATTGCTAGAAAGAATGGAGTTTCACATTTGATCTGCTCAAAGTAATTTACTTTGCTTAAGAACAATTATTCCCACATACATGAAATATCCTTGCGTATTTTATGACTTTACAAAGACATTCAGAAGAATGGCAGAATTTTAATCACTTACATCAGCATATTCTTTTGTGGTAAAGGAACTTGAAGCAGTTTCAACTTAACAACTTCAACACTACAAAGCATTCCTTAAATTTACAGTTTCTGTCTTGCAGCTTTGGATAACCAAAGAAAAATAACACAAGCAAGTTTAGATGTGTTTATTCTCCCCATTAGTGATACAGTTCACCTTTATAGAATGCTGAAGTTTCTTGTGGAAATTCTTGAATTACAGATTCCTTAGACCACCTTGTATATTCTCTGGGAACCCTTAGCCTGCATTAGGCTGCATGGGAAGCTGCGAGTTGCATCTCTGAAAAGGTTTGATGTTTGTCAGGATAAGTACATTTTGGTGTTTATATCATAAAAGGCTTTTCAAAGCGCATTACAATGACTTGTTTGCATGTAGAACTTTTCTCTTAACTATTGAGCTTTGTGTTTAGCAGAATGGCTGGCAAAGTAGAAGTCCCTAAACACCTGTTTATTGTGAAATTAAGTAAATTACCCTCAGAATTTAGACACAAAATCACCCTCTGCAAGTTTACTAAAAATTGACACTGAATTGGATAAAAGTAGGCAGGAATAAAAGTGACCAAACTAAAAGTAGATTTATAGATGTGTTGCTTCAGAAAGCTTGGGAAACACTCAAAGCCAACCACAGAAACCAGGATGTGTACTTAAATTTGGACTATGACTACATAAAGCTCAAGGAAAAGATTATCTCCATGCTTCTTCACCAAAACCGAGGGCTGAAGGTCTTCAACAGCAGTCCCTCCCTCCTAGAGATCCTGCTAAAGCTGCATTGTCCATTTAGATCCACATTAGCTTGCTATGACAAGCCAAGGCTGAATCTGGCAGGGTAATTACCTAGAGAAACTAGAAGCCAGTTGAGCCTAAAGTGTACAAATTATCATGGGACAAAAACAAATTCAGACACCATCTCAGCTATCAAATACAAGATTAAATATGGAACCGAATACAAGAAAGGAAGTAAACAGCCTCACGCCATAAATTCAGGGGTAGGATGTGAAATTGAAGAATTGAAAAAGGAAATATAAAGATCCATAACTGTACTTATGGTAAGGGTAAGAGTTTTTCAGAGCCTTCTCCTCATGGATATTGGGTCAGCTGTGCTCAGGTCCGCTGGCCTGAGTTAAATACTTAGACGTCAGATGAGTATAGAGAGAGATGACCCTAGCTGTTGTACATAAGTTAAACCTCTAACTAAGCATGTCAAAACAAACTTCATTTTTTTAAAAGACTACATTTATTTATTCACAATAGACACACAGGGAGAGGCAGAGACATAGGCAGAGGGAGAAGCAGGCTCCCTTCAGGGAGCTGGATGTGGGACTTGATCCCAGGACCCCAGGATCACATCCTGAGCCAAAGACAGATGCTCAACCTCTGAGCCACCCAGGCATCCCATCAAAACAAACTTTAAGACCAGGAGTGTTACCTGTGAGAAACAGGACATTTAATAAAGACAGGAGGGTCAGTTCATCAGGAAGACATCAAAATAATAAATGTGCAATGAAAACGATCTGTGGTGGTGGTTAGATGGGTATGTGCATATATATCAATATCCATCAGAATCTACAATTAAAATCCGTGAATTTCACTTTATGACAAGTTTACCTTAATACAGTCATACAAAATGAGAAATATTTGTAGCTATAATAATCCTAATAATTTAACATATGAAGTAGTATAAATGTGTTAAAGGGGGGGAAAAAGCATAATTAAAATTTTAGTCCTACCTAGAAAGGTCCCCCTGACTCTACCCCAGACTGTAAGAAACATGAAGCCAGGAACTGCATGATTTCAGTGTATTTCTTGGTCTCCAATGCCTGGAACAGAGTCGGATGCATGGCAGTCAGTCCGTAGGTATTTACAGAGTATTTAGTGACTGATCAATGTGTTGCTGCCTAGTTTCTTAGGAAAAATGGCTTCTCTTTCTTTGGATTCTTGAAGATAAATTCTGTGCTTCTCCTATGTCAACAGCAGCAGACGAATCCTGCTGTTTGATATTTTTAAAAATTTAAATGCTCATTTCATCCTTGTCTTTAAAATTTAGCCGTCTTTTTGCATATGCATCAGTTACTCTTGACCCTAAGATCCCTAAATCTTCAAATGAATGCGAAAATTTGCCATTGTATCAAGATTTCTACAATACTTTCTGAGTGTCAGAAAATTTCTTCTATGAGCTCTCACTCCCACTGTGAGAGCCATTAAATTTAGGAGGATTTAGTTCTTTTGCACTACAAAATGAATGTTTGTTTGGGGGAGTCAGTGATAGGTAGCTTTAGGGCTCCGTACATTTGGTGTTTGATTCTTTTTGTTTTAATTAATCCTCTAATTCATTTATACAATCATTCATTCATTTTGCAAACATCCATTGAATACCTAAGTGCTGGAAGTACAGCAATAAACATGAGAGAATAGTCCCTACCTTCAAGAGACTTATATTGTAGTGGGTGAGTTCATTAGTGAATAAACAAATACGCAGCTATTTATTTAAAAAATAAAACTAAGAGCACGTGGGTGGCTTAGGCATCTTACTGGTTGGTTAAGCATCTAACTCTTGATTTCAGCTGAGGTCATGATCTCAGGATCCTAAGATCAAGTATGGGGCTCTGTGCTCAGCAGGGAATCTGCTTGAGATTCTCTCTCTCACTCTGTCTCTCCCCCACCTCTCTCTCTCAAATAAGTAAATCTTCTTAAAAAATAAAACTATGACATATAACATGTCAGTGTCATGTAGTGACATATGTTATGACAAAAATTAAAGTAAAGGTGAATGAGAGGGCAGGTACCTTGGATAGGGAGGTCTTGGGTCTTTCTGCAGAGGTGATATGTGAGCACAGACTAGAATGAAGTGAGGGAGTAGGTGTAGATATCTGGAGAAGAGCTTCCAAGGCAGAGCAAAGTCTCTACAACTGAAACATGTTTCCTGTATTCAGAAACAGGCACCTCACTACAACATAATGAGTGGGGAAGGAGAGATGAGGAGAGATGAGATTTGAAAGGTAGCAAAGAAACAAAGGTCCAGGTCAGATCAGAACCCACAGCAAGGGCTAAATTAGGTCAAAGATCTGTTTTAGCATATCCTGATTAAAGTCATTAGTGGTTCTAGATCAATGTTCCTCAAAGTTTAACGTATATAAGAACTACCTGAGGGTCTTATTACAATGCCAATTCTGATTAGATAAGTCAGATGGGGCTGTGCATGGAATAAGCTTCCATTGCTTAGGTTGCTGGTTCAGTCTAAGATGCAAGGCTCTAGAGTCTACATCACCATCACGTTCAAGTCCAAACTCCTTTATGTGACATTTACAGCCTTGTCCCTGATTATGTCTTCAGCTTCTTTTCCTACTACCCCTCTTTCCACCTCGAACACCCTCCTTACTTTACATGTTCCAGATATATCCTTCATTTCTTGGGCACACTGCGAACTCTCCCATCCCTTGGTCTTTACCAATCAATGTCTCTCTTAGAGCAAACATCTCCCCCTCCACCCCTCTTCACCCCGCTCTTGCTCATTGATCAGTGCCTAGTTAGTTCTTACCCTTAGCCTTTTTGATCCCCAAAGTATGGATTAGCTGCCTTCCCAAGTGTCACCAAAACAATCTGTTCTCCCCTATAACACTCACCTCACTGTCTGATTGCTGGAATGTATCTTATTTAGCTGGGTCCATGGAAGAGAGGAAGGGTCCCTGTTCTCACTGTTGTAATCCTTAGAGCATAGCCCAAGGCCTATAATGAAACTTCCCAATAAACATTTGATAAATAAATGTAGGATTGAAGGAATCAATCAAACCACAAGGCACATTGGCATATCAATCTACAGAAAAGGAGTGTTCAGTTAAAACATACCAGGATCTGGTGGTCATATGGGCTAAAAATATAATGACTAATTCTCAGTAAACAACTCAGCATCATACCAAAATTTTCCTGTTAATCCAGGTTAATTAATCTTTTTAATTGAGTGACATATTATGAGTTATTTTTGAATTTTCATAAAATCTGATAGATAAGGAAGAGTAATTGCTTCAATTAAAATTCTTCAATTTAAGGGCTTTCTTTGTGCATAAACAAATCATTGTCACAAAGATATGATCCATAAATTTTATAGATTTATCAACTTTTTACTTTTCTAAAATGTTTCAAACTTCAGGTTACCAACACATTGTCTATTAACCAAGTCAGCACATTGATTTTTTCTTTTTTTTTTTTTTTGAAGTTTTTATTTAAATTACAGTTAGCCAACATGCACATGAGAAAATGCTCTGCATCACTTGCCATCAGGGAAATACAAATCAAAACCACAATGAGATACCACCTCACACCAGTGAGAATGGGGAAAATTAACAAGGCAGGAAACCACAAATGTTGGAGAGGATGTGGAGAAAAGGGAACCCTCTTACACTGTTGGTGGGAATGTGAACTGGTGCAGCCACTCTGGAAAACTGTGTGGAGGTTCCTCAAAGAGTTAAAAATAGACCTGCCCTATGACCCAGCAATTGCACTGCTGGGGATTTACCCCAAAGATACAGATGCAATGAAATGCCGGGACACCTGCACCCCGATGTTTCTAGCAGCAGTGGCCACAATAGCCAAACTGTGGAAGGAGCCTCGGTGTCCATCGAAAGATGAATGGATAAAGAAGATGTGGTCTATGTACACAATGGAATATTACTCAGCCTTTAGAAACGACAAATACCCACCATTTGCTTCGACGTGGATGGAACTGGAGGGTATTATGCTGAGTGAAGTAAGTCAATCAGAGAAGGACAAACATTATATGGTCTCATTCATTTGGGGAATATAACTAATAGTGAAAGGGAATATAAGGGAAGGGAGAAGAAATGTGTGGGAAATATCAGAAACGGAGACAGAACATGAAGACTCCTAACTCTGGGAAACGAACTAGGGGTGGTGGAAGGGGAGGAGGGCGGGGGGTGGGGGTGACTGGGTGGTGGGCACTGAGGGGGGCACTTGACAGGATGAGCACGGGGTGTTATTCTGTATGTTGGCAAATTGAACACCAATAAAAAATAAATTTATCAAAAAATAAATAAATTAGTTAGTTACCATACAGTGTAATATTAGTTTCAGATGCACAATATAGTGATTCAGCACTTCTATACAACACTCAGTACTTATCACAATCGCCCTCCTTAATCACATCACCTATTTAACCAAACCCCCCAGTAAACTGCCCCCCCTTCCCTCAGTGACCATCAGTCTGTTCTTTATAGTTAGCAGTATGTTTCTTGGTTTGCCTGTCTCTCTCTGTTTTTTTTTTCTACTTTGCTCATTTGTTTTCTTAAATTCCATAGATGAGTGGAATCATATGGTATTTGTCTTTCTCTAATTTATTTTGCTTAGCAGAGTATCCTCTACTTCCATCCATGTTGTTCCAATGGCAAAGTTTTATTCTTTTATGGCTAAGTAGTATTCCATTGTGTATATAAACCATATCTTCTTTATCCATTCATCAGTTGATGGACACTTGAGATGTTTCCATAATCTGGCTATTTTAGATAATGCTGCTATAAATATAGGGGTTCGTGCATCCCTTTGAATTAGCATTTTTGTATTCTTTGGGTAAATACCTAGTAATGCAATTGCTGGATCATAGGATAATTCTATTTTTAAATTTTTGAGGAACCTCCATACTGTTTTCCACAGTGGCTGTAGCAGTTTACATTCCCACCAACAGTGCAAGAGAGTGCTTATTTCTTCATATCCTCTGCCACATTTGTTCCTTGTGCTGCTGATTTTAGCCATTCTGACAGATGTGAGGTGTCTCATTGTAGTTTTGATATGCATTTCTTGATGATGAGTGATGAGCATCTTTTCATGTGTCTATTGGCCATCTGGATATCTTTGGAAAAATATCTGTTCACGTCTTCTGCCCATTTTTAATTGGATTATTTGTTTTGGGGGTGTTGAGATTTATAAGTTCTTTATATATTTTGGATACTAATCTTTCATCAGATATGTCATTTGTAAATATCTTGTCCCATTCTGAAGGTTGCCTTTTAGTTTTGTTGACTGTTTCCTTCACTGTGCAGAAGCTTTTTATTTCAATGTAGTCCCAATAGTTTATTTTTGCTTTTGTTTCCCTTGCCTCAGGGTATATATCTAGAAAGAAGTTGCTATGGCCAATGTCAAAGAAGGTGTCCTTGTGTTCTATTTTAGGAGTTTTATGGTTTCAGGGCTCACATTTAGATGCTTAATCCATTTTGAGTTTATTTTTGTGTATGGTATAAAAAAGCAGTCTAGTTTCATTGTTTGCATGTAGCTGTCCAGTTTTCCACCACCATTTTTGAAGAGACTCTTTTTCCCATTAGATATTCTTTCCTCCTTTATCAAAGATTAATTGACTATATAACTGTAGGCTTATTTCTGGGCTCTCTATTCTGTTCCATCAAGATGTGTCTATTTTTGTGCCAGTACTATATTGTTTTGATTACTATATCTTCATAGTATATGTTGAAATCTGGGATTGTGATACCTTCAGTTTTGTTCTTTTTCAAAATTGCTTTGATTATTTGGGGTCTTTTGAGATTCTACACAAATTTTAGGATTATTTGTTCTAGATCTGTGAAAAAATGCTAATAGTATTTTGATAGGGATTGCATTAAATCTGTAGATTGCTTTGGATATTATAGACACTTCGATAATATTTGTTCTTTCAGTCCATGAGCATGGAATGTTTTTCCATTTATTTGTGTCATCTTCAATTTCTTTCATCAATGTTTTATACTTTTTAGAGTACAGGTCTTTTGCCTCTTTGGCTAAGGTTATTCCTAGGTAGTTTATTATTTTTGGTGTAATTGTAAATGGGATTCTTTTCTTCATTTCTCTTTCTACTGTTTGATTATTGGTGTATAGAAAGGCAACGGACTTCTGCACATTGATTTTATATCCTGTAACTTTATTGAATTCATTTGAGTTCTAGCAGTTTTTTGGTGGAATCTTTAGGGTTTTCTACATATATTACCATGTCATCTGCAAATAGTGAAGGTTGCACTTCTTCTTTGCCAATTTGGATGCTTTTATTTGTTTTTTGATGTTTGATTGCTGTGGCTAGAACTCCCACCACTATGTAGAATATAAGTAGCGAGAGTGGACATCTTTGTCTTGTTCCAGACATTACATTAAAAGCTCTCAGTTTTTCACCATTGAGGATGATGTTGGCTGTGGGTTTTTCATAGATGTCCCTTATTTTGTTGAGATATCTTCCCTTGAAACCTACTTTGCTTGAGAGTTTTTTTTTAATTTTTATTTATTTATGATAGTCACAGAGAGAGAGAGAGAGAGAGAGAGAGAGAGAGAGGCAGAGAGGCAGAGGGACATAGGCAGAGGGAGAAGCAGGCTCCATGCACCAGGAGCCTGACGTGGGATTCGATCCCGGGTCTCCAGGATCGCGCCCTGGGCCAAAGGCAGGCGCTAAACCACTGTGCCACCCAGGGATCCCTGCTTGAGAGTTTTTATCATGAATGGATGCTGTACTTTGTCATATATTTTCTGCTGCATTTATTGATCATATTGTTTTTATCTTTTCTCTTCTTGATGTGATGTATTGAAACTGCAGTCTTGAGGCAGAACTTCTCCTAAAAACCTATTTTTGCTCTTAAGGGTGTAAGTTGATTGGATGAAGCCCACCTACAATCCCAAGGGCAATCTCCTTTAAAATCAACTGACTGTAGATGTTAACCACATCTCCAAACTTCTTTTAGAGTAGCACCTAGATTGGTGTCTGATTAAATGACTGGGTACCATAGCCTAGCCAGGTTAACACATAAAATTAACCATCACACATGCTAAACCACAGATCTCAGCTGTCTCAGAGCAAAAGAAGCAAATGATTGGTAATGTTCCAAAGTGCAAGCCAGCAGTCACCTCTGAGTAGTAATAGGGAGACTCAGGTTTAGAGGAAGGACATCTAAGAACTGAGTAGAAGGTAAAAAATATAGCCTCTAAAAGGAATTGGAGAACATGGCAGGCACTGAGTCACTGTGGCACGGGGAAAAGGGGCAGAGGTTTTGTCACTGGATACTTGCTGTGAAAGAAGACACAGCATGTCAAATGAGCAGTTTTATTATTATTTTTTTGTATATTTTTATTGGAGTTCGATTTGCCAACATATAGCATAACACCCAGTGCTCACCCCGTCAAGTGCCCCCCTCAGTGCAGTTTTTAAGTCAAAAAGCTCTGGGTTTATATTTCAGCTCTGCACTTACTGGGAAAGCTCTACTTTGTAAGTGTTACATTTTCACCACTATTATGGATGTTATGAAGCCAAATGGAAGGAATATGATGAAAATGAAATACCATCATTTAAAGTATGTGCTTAGTAGTCACTGCAACATGATAGGTGCTCAACATTTTTTAAAACATTTTCTTTTCTCTTCACATGTTGGGAAGTAAAATGGCATCTGGGAAACTGAGGTCCCTAAGGTCAGAGTGAAATCAACATCAAGCAACCTCAAATCAGAGCCGCAAACATTAGACCAACAACTCGAGCCTCCCCTTTCCATTTCCCTGAGATCTACAGCTGATTCTGCATTTAGTAAAGGAAAAGACCTGATTCTGGGATAATCTGGGGACTTAAAGTATCCTACCATTTATGAAATTCATTGGGTCAAGTTTTGCACTTGTAAGCATTAAGATAAATTCCATATATCTCACAGCCATGAGGTCCCAGGTCATTATTTAGCACTTGCTTTGCAATCCTGTAATTTTTGTAACATCATCATCATAATATCACAGATGGTGAGCTACACTTCTAACAACCTGACTAAAGGGCTCATTTCATTGATGAACACCATTGGGGTCATTTAAGGGTTACCTACAACAGTTAATTCCTTCAACCTGTGCCCCAGCCTGGCCATATGGTTCCAGACTTTCTGAAAGGATCCTTCCAGGGCAAATGTACAGGGTCAATTCAAAACAAAACAAAACAACAGTATCTTTATCACCTGGAGATTTAAAGTTTAGTTGATTCATCAGAATACTGGTGTCAGATACAAAACAAAACAAAACAAAACAAAACAAAACAAAAAAACCTCCAGCAAATCAGCAATGATGAAATGACTTTGGTACTTGGATGCAGGCATTTTTTAGAGGTTTAGGACATTTACAAAAGCCATAGAGATATGAAGTGAGGGAGTCTGTTTCCCCACCCCCTTGAAATCTTAACCAAGTCCCCAAAAGGACATGTAACAATTTTCACAAAAGAAGCCAAGAGCCAATCAGAAAAGTCATAGGGCAAGTAAAGTGTTATTATAATACTGCAAATTAACAGAGGAAGCACAAGTATTATGAATTGGTAAAGAAAGGATTTTTTTAAAAAAATGGAAACCACAATGAGATACCACTTTTACACCAGTGAGAATGGCTAAAACTAACAAGACAAGACACAATAAATGTTGGTGAGAATGTGGAGAAAGGGGAATCCTTTTGCACTGTTGTTGGGAATGCAAGCTGGTACAGTCATTCTGGAAAACAGCATGGAGGCTCCTCAAGAAGTTAAAAATAGAGCTACCCTGTGACCTAGAAATTGCACTACTCGGTATTTACCCCAAAGATACAGATGTAGTGAAATGAAGGGGCACTCCAATGTTCATAGCAGCAATGTCCACAACAGCCAGTGTAGAAGGAGCTAAGATGTCCTTCAACAGGTGAGTGGATAAAGAAGATATGGCCTATATATACAATGGAATATTAGCCAGCAGAAAGGATGAATACCTACCATTTACATTGTTGTGGATGGAACTGGAGGGTGTTATGCTGAGTGAAATAAGTTAATCAGAGAAAGACAATTATCATATGGTTTCATTCATATGTAGAATATAAGAAAATGGTGCAATGGTCCATAAGGAAAGGAGAAGAACTAAGTGGGAAAAATCAGAGAGGGGGACAAACCATCAGAGACTCTTAATTCTGGGAAACAAACTGAGTGTTACTGAAGGGGAGGTGGGTTGGAGAGATGAAGTAACTCACTGATGGGCATTTTGGAGAGCCCATGATGTGATGAGCACTGAGTGTTATACTATATGTTAGCAAATTTAATTTAAATAAAAATAAAAAATAAAAATAAAATAAAAGTAGACTAGCTCAGCAAGAATGTAACTTAATTTAGTGTGTGAGATCTTTGCTGTTTTTTTGCCAAAGATATACAAGAAGGTACTTTCCTCGTTGGTTTTAAGAGAAATTTTCTGAAATATTAGGGGAAATGAACCATAATTACCCTTTCCAGATAATCTATTTGTCATATTTTACCATCCAGTGTTTGTCTTCATACATCATATTTTAGAGTTGCAGTCAGTATAAGTACCACTTTATACTGGCAAGTCAATTACTGTGCTAACATAGCAAGTTTTCCATATGACTAAATAGTTTTTAATGTTATTATTTTTTCTCAATACTTTCTTATTTTATAGCTATCCAAAAAATAGGAGGTAAATCCTACAGATATTAATGGCTTATCACATCTATAAAATGTTTAGGGCAGTTATCAGGAGCACAGTGGGGCATCCCTTCAAAAAGTAAAATCAGGGGCACCTGAGTAGCTCAGTTGGTTAAGAGTCTGATTCTTGATTTCAGCTCAAATCATGATTTCAGAGTTGTGAGACTGAGCCCTGAGTCGGGCTCCCATACTGTGTGTGAGCCTGCCTGAGATTCTCTCTCTCTCTCTCTCTCTCTCTCTCTCTCTCTCTCTCTCCCTCGGCCTGCCCCCCCAAACTCTCTCTCTCTTAAAATACATATATATGTTTATGTATATATACAGTGTATATATATGCATATATATTATGTATATAAAATCAAATTATTACACAGTACATCTTCTGACACAAAGGAGGAAGTGCAATGTGAGCAAGCCACTCTGAGTTCTGGAAGTAGCATATTTCAAGCTGTGAATACTACTTAGACATCTTTACTACAAATGTAAAATCAAAAGCAAACAAACAAACAAAAACTTACCATTTTGAGTGGGGCTCAGAATAGGAAAGTCTGCAACAGGACCAGGTTATTGTTTAAGAACTCCTTCCATGAGGGCAGTAAGATCTGGAAGACTCAATGGCAGATCACATAGGGTATGAGTTATATGAATCATGACTACCCTTTTAGATAGCTTTTAATATGAAAGTTTGTCATAAGATTTTGTAGTGCTAAGAGTTGCTTTATGAGAATCCCAATCTACATGTCCACCTATTCGTCTAATTCCTACTTATTTCTCAGATCTAACTTGAAATGTCATTTTGTGATAGAAGACTTTTCCGATTCAATTTAAATTATTCCATTCCCCCACTCATCCAGAGATATTCTTTCATAGACCTTGTTATTTTCCTTCATAATAGTGGTCATACTTGATAACTATATTTGTGTGTATCATTGTTTTATATTTGTTTTTTTTTTATATTTGTATCCTTCTATATATCTATATCAATCCGTCATGAGAACTCTGATCACCAAGTCTGTTTTGTTCATCACAATATACTCAGTGCCAGCATAGTGCCTAGCAATTAATAAATGTTGAATGAATGAATGAATGTTTAAAGATGTTTTTTTCTTTTCTCCTTTGTATGAAGTGTTCAAAAAATAAATATGATTAAAGTTTGACAATTTAATGGAAATGGAAGATGAACTTGTTAGACTCCTGGCTCTCATGGAGCTTTCATTCTGGTCATGGAGCCTCTGTAAGAATGTAACATCTAAGCTAACTTTTAAATTATTATATAGAGGCCTACCCTGAAAAAAGAATGGGGGAAGGGAGGTTATTATATACAAAGAGGGGAGCAAATGCAGAGATTTCATGGTGGAATTAGGTTTGGCAAATATGGTAAACAGAGAGGCGTCCAATGGGTCTATCAAGCATAGTAAGAAGATCATTATAGAAGACAAGGTTGGGAAGTTAGGCAGGAACAAAAATCAAAGGATCTTTTGAGCTTTGGTAGGAAAATTTTACCTCATTTTAAGGAAGTGGAAGATCATGGGAAGTTTTAAGCAGAGAAACAATATCGAATTCATACTTTAAAAATGCCATTTCTTGTGGAAAATAGTTTGGGGATGAAAGTGGATGGAAAGAATGGAAACAGGGGTACCAGTTAGGAGACAACTACTTAAGTATAGGAAAAATATGGTGGCTTGAATGAAAGTGGTAGTTTGAAGGCAGAGAAACAAGAGAGGACTTAGTACATTTTTTCAGTTCTAACACGAATTGAGTTGATTGTAAGATAATGAGGAAAGGAAAGAAATCAAAGTTGACTCCTACATCTTGGTTCAAGACAGTAGGTGGAAAGTGGGGTCATTTATTGGCAGTAAGGGCAGTTTTGGTGGGGGCAGGGTCCAAAATCAAACGTTCTCTTACTTTTGAAATGCTTACTAGAAATCTAGCTGGAGAGATCCAATAGACAATTGGATAGCTGAGTTTGAATACAGGGAAGAGATCAGCACTGTGAGGACACAGGGAAGAGAACAATCAGTATTTATAACCAGTTGAGATCAAGGGGCTGTGATTAGAGAACAAAGGGAAAAAAGGAAAAAGTAGTGGTTACCAAGCCCACCAACATTTTCAATTTAATTAGTAGAAGAGACACCGACACAGGAAACTGAGAGCAAACAGAATAATATTTTGTCATTGAAGCAAAGAAAATAATTTCAGGAAAGGAAGAACAATCTAGCCTACCAACAACTGTAAGACAGAGTAAAATAAAGGCCACCAGGTCCGGCAAGCTAGAGACCTCGGTGACCATGGCAAAAGTAGTTTTGATGGAACAGGAAGAATGGAAGCTTAATTAGAGTAGGTTAATGAGAGAACACCTTAATGGTATTGGCAGTATCATTACTTCACCGTAATACCTATTCAGCAGATTAGATATGTAATCAATAAAGTCCCAATTTATTTATTCAGTCATTTCGCAGTTTTGCCTAGCTAAAGCCTAAGATTTCAAAGTAATTAAGGACGGTTTCTTTCCTTAAGGATATTACTTTTGGGACACCTGGGTGGCTCAGTGGTTGAGCGCCTGCCTTTGGCCCAGGGAGTGATCTGGAGTCCCAGGATCGAGTCCCACATCGGGCTCCCTGTATGGAGCCTGCTGCTCCCTCTGCCTATGTCTCTGCTTCCCTCTTTCTCTCTCTGTGTCTCTCATGAATAAATAAATAAAATCTTAAAAATAAAAAATTTAAAAAAGGATATTAGTTTTTAGATATCTCAGAAACTCCCAAGAGTATATAATTCAGTTCTGAGCATTTTCCTATTGTAATTGTTCACTTCTGTATCTGCCAAAATATGATTTAAAATTATACACTTCCCTGATTCTTTACTCATAAGGAAGAAGGTAAGACTTGATTTAGTCATATGCCTCTTAAAATTCTTCACCCTGGCAGGGTGTTTTCATTCATTTTACAATATCTTTTCCGTGTTCAGTATATTAAAAAAAATCTTTTTATGGGCTTAAATAAAGGAGAGGGTGGCTATTCATACTCGTAACTTCTTTAACAAGTTACTTCATTTGGCCTATATTCTTGTCCTAAATGACTTGGCAGTTTGAGGTCAATAAATGACTATGAATAGATACTCTTATTAAATTTCTAGTTCTTCAATAAGAGCAGAGAAATCATTACAATGAATGAGTTTCTTAGTGCAATAATTAGAGAGCTTGATATTGGTTTCCCATGCTATGACAATTGCTGGCATTTCTGTGACAAAAATAACCATTATATTTAGAGAATCCTTCAAATACTGGATAAAAAAAAAGTCTGAAGCTTAAATACATCCATTATTATACCAATAGTAGTTAAATTTTTTCCCCTTTACTATAATGCAAAGATACAGAACTGTTCTTTTACTTTATTGACCAGAAGTACAGGTTAGAATGTCTTTTCATGTTATTCTACTTTCCAAGAAGAAGGTATTTACTGTTATCACTGATGCAGGGTTGGATTTTTTTAAAAATGATCATACAGAAATTTTTAACGTAAAAGAAATCCATGATCCCACTATCCAAACATAATTATTGTTAATATTTTATATATAACCCCTTGTAAACATCTTCTAAGCATATATCTCTAAAATTAATGCCTAGCTGAGAGTAGATCTGGCTGGTACAGCAGCACCTCATGCTTTTCACCTCATGATTTTCTATCTATCTGCTTTCAAAGAAAAGAGTTTTTGTAGAAAATTGAAGTGCTATCGAGTAAAAAGAACCCCCTCACTATCATTACTACCAGACTCATCAGCCAGATTTCAAAAGAGCTGCTATCAACATTCGGGTGGTTATCCTTCCAGAATGCATTTGACATTTGTGGTTAGTTTATGTTAGTAGAGAGTTTGCTGTGGATAATTTTATATAAATTAAAGCATATCACCCATCCTATTCTTCAGCTTTCGTTTTCAAAAAATTGAAGTCGTGATATCTTTGAATGGCAATGAATGCAGATATGTCCTTACATGGTTTTAAGTTATTTAAACAACCACTTATTAATGAGCACTTAAGTTTTTCTCAATTATTTTTCTCTGTTTCAAGTTGCAGTGAACATTCTTGTAACTTCACATTTGCACTCTTGTCAATTTATCTCCTTTTCTACGCTTAATCTCAAAGTAGTATTCTCTCAGAAGATGATTCAGGTGTTCTTGCAGTATAAATGGTGTGGCCATAATTACATATGATGTTAATGATCTCTCTCTCTCTCTCTTTCTCTCAGGGTGTTCTGGCCCCCTATATCTCCCCTTGATTTTCTTTTATGAGGAAGTCAGCAGGGTCAGATGGGCTCATAAGACATCATTTAACAAGTGAGAAGGAAACTAGGGCATTGCAACCCCATCCTGTGAGACCTGGATAATTCTACACTGAATAATTCTACACACTGAATAATTCTACTTACATAAAGTTCTAGAAAATGCAAACAAATCTCTGAGACAGAAAGCCTATCATCGTTCGCTAGTGATGGTAGTGGGGTGGGTACGAAGGCAATAAGGAAGCTTTTGGAGGTGATGTTCATCATCTTGATGGTAATGTATACACATGCCAAAGCTTAATAAACTGTACAGGTTAAACACGTGCAGTTATTATGTGGGCTATATTGACAAATTCTTGGTAAATCTGTTAAAAACAAGACAAAAAGAAGTACTAATAATGGACATTAAAGAGTTTTTGAAGACAAATAGTTGCAGAACTATCACCTAATATTACATATATATGTTTTACTTTTTCAATTTTTAAAGTATTTTGATTACATTTTCCCATTTGATTCTCATAACAGTTTTGTGGTGGACATTTAGTTTAGGCGGACATTTTTTTAAAAGATTTTATTTATTTATTCATAAGAGACACAGAAAGAGAAGCAGAGACACAGATAGAGGGAGAAGTAGGTTCCTTGCAGGGAGCCTTATGTGGGACTCAATCCCAAACCCAAGATCATGCCCTGAGCTGAAGGCAGACGCTCAACCACAGAGCCACCCAGGCATCCCAAGGTGGGCATTTTTATCCCATTTTAGAGATGAGAAAACTGAGACTCAGAAAAATTGACTTGCCCAAGGTCAAAAAGCTACAAAGAGTTGGATCTAGACTTTCACTCATGCTATGCTGAATTTACATTATGTATAGTTTTCTATGACATCACAATGTTTCCCTCATCGGTTATACCTTAGATCCCTCATTTTCATGATCTTTAATTTGATAACATGCATTAAGCAGTACAAGAACTTGGAGCTGTGACTACGGAAAAAAATCGATATCAAAACATGTGAAGTTTTTACCCCAAAGAATTGAAAGCAGGAATTCAAAGTGATATTGAACTCATGTTCATAGCAGTTTATTCATAGTAGCCAAAAGACAGAAGCAACTTCTGTTGTCCATTGATGGATGAATGGATGAACAAATTACTATATATATATACACACAATGGAATATTATTCAACCTTAAAATGGAAGGATATTCTGACACATGCTGTATCAGGGATGAACCTTGAGGACGTTATGCTAAGTGAAATAAGCCAGTCACAAAGGAAAAAGTATTGTACAATTCCACTTATGTGAAGTGCCAAGAATAGTCAAACTTATAAAGATAGAAAGTAATGGTGTTTTCCAGGGACTTGGGGGAGAGGAGAATAGAGACTTATTATGTAATGGGTACAGATTCTCATCTTTGAATGATAAAAAGAGTTCTGGAGATGGATGTAGGTAATGGTTGCACAACCATGTAAGTATACTTAATGCCACTGAACTGTACGCTTAAAAATAGATGATGAATTTAATGTTATATATATTTTACTACAATTTAAAATTTTTAAACAAAGTTTTTAATGTACTCTTTATATTTATTTGAAAACTTGGAAACCCTGGAAGCATGTGTGAGCTTATTACAAAAGAAACCCAAAGAGTCAAGTATTTACTTTGTCACCATTCTCAAAATGTGCCTGTGAGACACAATATAACCCTCTAGCAAACTCAGGCTAAGTGAGCCTATCTGCAAACAGAGGTGGAATGAAATATAGCACATGAGATGTTCTCTGCCCGAGGCTGGCACTCTGACTGAGAATCTCATAATTTGGAGCCTTCCTGACTTGGAAAAGTCAATGACTGTATTTGGTCAATTCTACAATAATTTTTAACTGCAATCACTCTTCTTAGTTTTCCCTCTTGACTCCTAGTTCATTCTCTACGTAGCAGCCAAATACCTTCTTTAAAAATACATCATAGTATTATGCTAAGTGAAATAAGTCAGACAGAGAAAGACAAATACTGTATGAGCTCACTTATATTTGGGATCTTAAAAAGCTGAACTCATAGAAGCAATGAGTAGAATGATGGTTGCCAGGGGCTGAAGGCTGGGGGACATGTAAAGATGTTAGTCACCTGGGAAAAAATTCCAGTTATGAGATGAATTAGTTTTGGGGATCTAATGTTTAGCATAGAGACTACAGTTAACAGGATCATATATTACTTAAAAGTTGCTGAGAGGGTAGATCTTAAATGTTCTCACCACACACACAAGAAAGGTAATTATGTGAAGTGCTAGAGATAGTAACCTTATTGTGGTGATCATTTTGCAAGACATTCATGTATAAAATTATCATGTTGCATACCTTAAATTTACATAATATGTCAGTTATAGATCAGTAAAGCTAGAAAAAAAGACATCATGTCATGGCAATCCACTACTTAATGGTTTCCCATTTCATTTAGGATAAGATCTAAATGCCTTACTGTGGCATATGAGGTACTGTGCCATCTGGTCCCTTTGCAATAGCTTGTAGCTCTCTGCCTCTCTCAGCACCCCCAGACCACTGGCATTCTTTCACTTTTTGAACGTGCCAAGCTCTTGCCACAGAACATATGCACATGCTATCCGTAGGCTTGAAGGGCTCTTTTCTCCACCTTTCAAATGGATGCTCCTTTGTCCTTAGGATGTCAAATACGTCCTCACCAAAGTCCCTCCTGAATACTTTATTTAACATGGAAACTTCCATTATTCTCTATCTCTTTATCATCTTTGTTGATTTCATGGCATTGAACACCATTTGTAAGTATGTCGTTTAATGTTTGATTGACTTTTTTTGTGTGCATTCCCTCACATGAATCTATGTTCTTGAAGGGCTAGGACTGTATTTGATTTGTTCACTATTAGCTGAGCCCCTAGCAGAAATCTGGCATATAATAGGAAATCAATAAAAATTTGTTGAACGATTGAGTGAATAAAAATCAGGACTAAATATAACCTACGTGTCCATCAATAGAAAAATTGTTTTCTTATAAAATACACTTCAATTGTTGAAAAGAATGATAGATCTTTGTGAACTATTGTTAAATGCAAAAATCAGATTGCCTAACAGTGCATTAATTACAGTAGTATTTTTATAAAAAGTGTATATTTATGTGTGAGTATAAGTACAGGTACAGTTATACACATGGGTATCTATGTGTGCATGTGTCCAGTTCTGAGCACCTATCGAAGAAACTATTAACAGTGGCTATAGCCCGGGAAGAATATAGTACTGTGAAAGTTGGGAATTGGGTGCTAGGAGGCTTTAGTTCTTATTTTATTTACTTTTGTCAGAGATCAGATTTTTACTTCTGTGTGCATATTGAGGTTTTTTTTGTGTAATTTAAAAATAACCATTTTGTTGTTTGCTGATGCCTTTATTTGCTATGTTGCAAATCAATTTAGAAAATTGAATGATCAAATAGGTGTGAAAGGTTACCAGAATCAATATATGGTGCAAATAGGGATGTTATATGTAGAGACTAAGTAATTTCCAGCCCTTAAACTGAAATTGTTAGACGAGAATAAATTTTTGATGTTGGAAGCACTAGGGGGAAAACACACACATTTTTGCTCTTTCAAGGAAATAAGTGGTTTGCTCTAGTCATGAGTTTTAAGGCCTGAAATATTTTTTTTACCCTGCTAACGATACTAGAGAGTTTTATATTTTATTCAGCAGTGTTGCAATTGATAATGAACTGAGACAAGGCATCAGAAGATTTCACAACCAAGCACAATTGTAGACATCACATTTGTACATTTGACCAGCTCTGTCACAATTTCTCAATGTCTGAAAAACAAAGCAAGCAAACAAACAGAGTTTTGTTTCTTCTTATAGGCTTCTGGATCAATGTGGTCAGAAAGCATACATCCTTCAGGTAACTGCAAATTCAAACAGAAATGATGGCAGAAATGCAATCTAAGGTTTCCTGAAAGAACTATCATGAAATATAGGTCAAAGGCAACCTCAAGAATTCCAACCTACTTAACACAGTAGTTGACAGCGTGTGTTTTCTCACCTGGAGTAGGCACAGGTGCAAGACAGCTTCAGGTTCTCAACAATGAGCATTGGAGCAGAAAGCCTTGAGGACTTTCTCAGGGTTGAGCTTGAGGCCTCTTTTTCTTCCAAGTTCTGCCTTCATCATTTGCCTCGGGTGTTAAGAGTCTCTTCCTGCATCACTGTCATCTTGAACATCATTGTCACCACACGTTTGCTTCTTGTCCCACCCTACCTGCAAAGTAGAGCACAGTCTCCCAAGAACCTACTCTCCTTGCTTGTCTGAAAAGAGTACAGCCCTTGGGCATGAAGCAACTCAGCAAAAATGCTTCAGAGTTGCAGGCGGAGCAGGAGCAGGCATGGAGAACATCCTAATGGAATGGTGTATAAGGATTATGGTATAAAACCTTGGTATAAAATTGTAAGTCTCTGTCGGTGCCAGATGGAGACTTTCCAAGACAGCCTGGATGACTGCCATCTCACTGGTATATAATTTCACCAACACAGATTTACAAAAGGCATTTTCTCATTGAGACAATATGCACAGTAAAAGGTTTTTTTTTTCATGCAACTCCTGATTATAAGGAAGACAGGCTTCTCTCTCACTTTGTGGTCCCTGCATCTGACCCTAAAATAGGAACTGCCATCCTCTTGAAAGTATAAGCAAAAATTGTTCTGTCTTTTCGTTGTCACTCATGCTCTGCAACGAAGGGAGGCCTTAACTAAATGGAAGGGGATCACCAGGAGAAAGGCCACTGACTTTCTCTAAAGATCCACTTGCCCTATAGGTTACACATATTCATTGCCTTTTCCTCTCCTAGCTCCTCTCTGTAGTAAGCCTAATAGAATATTTACTTAAAGCCGGTACTCTGATCCTTGGCTTCAAAGTCTATTTGTTAATTGTTTCAGAAATGTAAGGGAGAAAGTTCTCATAGAAATGTTCAGTGCCTTCTTGGTTTAAGTTGCAGATGGATGGATGTCTGTCTCTGATCCACAAGCCGCTGAGTAATGTAGGTGTTTGAGAAAGAAGGAGGTAACACTATAAATTTAAGTAACACTGATTGAACTGAGCACAGGGAAGACACATGTACTAAATAAGCCTGACAAAAGAATGAATGAAGATAAGAATGGTTGATATTTAATGAGGATAAACTACATGCCAGATGTACACTCAACTGGTAACATGCTACATCAGCCAAGGTCCTGCAAGAAACAAAATTCCACTCAGATAATTTCAACTCAAGGGCCTTTAAAGAAGGTACTCTTTACAGAGGACTGGGCAGAGACACTGAACGACAGATGCTGAAGGGCCCAGGAGCTACAAACAGGATAAAGCCATCAATTATGGCTCTTAAGCCCAAAGGACAAGAGGTAGAAGTGTTGCTAAGAGCTGGTGCAGTGGAAGAGGGGCCATGGGGCAGGAAGAGGGTCAAATCTCTTGCCATAATGTGCCAGAACAAGGACATGTAAGGAGGGAGAAAGCAAAAAAGAAAGACCAACTTCCTTCTCCTCTTCTCCTGTCTCCTATCAGTGCCTTGCACTGGCCAGAAGCAACCAGAAACCAGCCAGCCCCAGGGCGTGTGGGCATTGCAGTGTGTAGGGATCAACATTGAGGCACAGAAGAGGGTGGAGAAGGAAGAGAAGACAGAACAGGGAGGGAGAAAGCAACCAACACGAGTGCATTGTAAGAATTATCTTTTAATTTTCAAAACTATCTTGAGAGATAGATACAGTCATTCTCATTTTTAAAAGTGAAAAAAGTGGGAGGTAGAGATGGTAAGAATAATATGTTCAGTTCTTGAGTCAAGGGCCGAATGATGGAACTATTCTCGATGCAGCGTATGTGCCCCAAAACATTTGCTTCAATAATTAATTGGTTGAATGGGGGCTATATTTGATGTAATTAGGCACGCACTGTCTTTATAAATGTAAGCTAATTAACTACAGTAATAATTGGTCTGTAAAAAAGAGATGACTTTTCTCCCCCGAGTTACCAAATGCCACTTAATTAGGATTAGGAACAACTGGAGGAACATTCAGGATTAGAGTTGAAAGGCAGAGGAGCAGACATTCAGTAGAAATGAAGAACTCCGTGTGGCAGGTTTCCCTCAGGCAGCCAACAGAGCATAAACTAGCTGAGCTCCCCAAAAACACTTCTGTTCATGGCTCCCGGGGGGGTCAGGCCACCCCAACAATCTAGCCTCAGTGTGCACTGTCCCGGCTCCAACTCTGAGCTGTTCCCTGGGCCTGAAATACCTTTCCTCCTTTCCCCTGATCTAGTTATCCAGCTTACCTTTCAAAGCCTTTTCCTCTATGAAGTCCTCCGGAAGGCAGGGGTGGTGTCTTACACCTCCATGTGTTCTTCATGCCTTACAAATGCCCGAAGCACAAGGCACTCCGTACTCGTGTGCAAAGTAATTAAAACAAGGAGAAGTGAGAATTGGGTTCTAAGGATTGTAGACTTTGGAGGAAGCAATGTGGTGGGACACAGGACTGAAGTAGGATAGATGTTAGAGGTAGAGCAGAGAGATAGAAAATAAAGAGCCATCAATAAAGTCAAAGCCCTGCTAGAGCCAGACACTATCCCCCGCAATTGGCCACAACACCGTGTGCACATCTGCTCAGAGTCTACAACCTGAAGCCTCCTTGTGTGTCTCTTCGTTTCTCTTTGAAGAATTCTGCACCTGTGTCTCGTTACTTTTCTCACTTTTCCATTTTATCCTTTCTTTTATGATACAGAGCTAACATGGGCTTGAATCATTCTGCCTACAAATAAACATACATTATTCCTCCCCTAACAGAAGGGCCCCATTTTAATAGAACCTTTCCATATTAGGCATTATTCATCTCAAATTTGATTAGTCTTGAAACCCACTGTTAAAAGTTTCTCTTGCTCCCAAGTCTCCCCTTCCCTCTCCCCTCCCAGATTTATATGAAGTTGATTGCTATAATATTAGTTAAGGCATCATGCAAGACATGGAAGAGGCTATGAAAATGATGAAGATTACGGTTTCTGATGCTAGGAAGTTTAAGCTATAGAAGAAAGAGTAAGAAAAATACACAGTAATCTCAAAAGTAGATTTTTGAGGTGCAAAAATAATTGCTAGGGGGGTAAAGAGATGAGAGAACTCATTTCTAATAAGCAGAATAGGAAGGGCTTCATGAAGAGCATAACATAGTTTTATTTTTATCCAGTTTTAAAAGTGCCACAGACCTTATGTTTATGAACCAGGGAGAAGATAGAAGAATGGTGAAGGTTTTTTTCCCATCTCTTTTAACGGGATAAGAAAAGAAATAGTATTCCATAGTGACAGTGACACTAGAAGAAAGATGGGCAGCATGCATGCCATGGAGGAATGATCTAGAAAATTATCCAATTCAAGGGAAGCAGAAGCTCAGAACATTACATGACTCAGGAGAGTCATAAATCCTTTCCCTTCCCACCCAGAATCACCATGTTGTAAAACAACATGAGGTGCCATATCACAGTCTATATAGACGTAAAACAGAAGGAGTCTTTTTAGATATTTTTTTCCTTATTGCCTTCTCATGGAATTTTAAGGCCACATATATGCCACATGGCCCTTTTTGTACTGTATGTATGTCTGTGCTTCATACATAAAAGAGTTTTTGTTTCTTCCCTTAACCCCCTCCAATAAGAACAAACGTTCACCCTCTTGGAAATGAAATCATCTGTGTTGAGAATGTGTGGTTGATAAGAGGGACCCATTTGTGTTGGCTACCGGTAATCAGACCATAACGTGAATGGTTCTCCAGCTCCCCCATGGCACTTGGAATCTCCTGAGAAAGTAGATAATCATTTAGAAGTCTTGTGGCAGGTATATTTCACTTTGAGTCCTTTTAATTTCAATCTCAAAGGTTAGGTTATCCCAGTTGACATCTGAGTCACATCATGAATAACAACAAAAGCCATTGCCAGATCCAGAGGAGAATTCTCCCATTTTTACAAAGCTAATGGAACTTTTCTGAAAAGCTCTAAATCATCAGTCACATAGGCATTTGAGTGGGTAGCAGCCTGTAATGAAAGATTAGGGCTGCTCATACTCAGACTTTCTCACCCAACACAATCTCCCCCCACTTTATTATGTGGGCCGATTGGCCCTTCCGGATTCTTCATCTCCAGCACCTTCAGATCATTATTGGCGTTACCTTCATTAGGGCTGTTATTATGAACTGGCAAAGACTTTGAAATATCATTTGTTTATTCTCACTCCTCCTATTAAACTTTTCCATAGAAGAGGACAGTGGAGAGCCTTGTTTTTATTCTGATATGAATTGTCTCCACAATACACAAAGATATTAAAAGCTTGAAGTGGTTATTGTTCATTATAGTTTTAAGTGACTTTCTCTTCCCATTAAGGCGAGTCATGTATCATTATAGGTATTTTAGTTTAAAATGGAAAAGGCTCTATTTGGGGTTGTTAGCCAGACTCTCATCTTTCTTCCCATTTTTCAAGTATCATTCTTTGTAATGACAAACAACAGCAAGACGCTTTCACTATTTTTTAATGGAATGATCTATCCTGAGAATAAATTAGATTCTCAAGGGCCTATTCAAGCATAAGACTCAATGGCCACTTTCAAGTTTATTAAATATAAGGAAAATTCTCACATGGAAAACAAGTGTGGACCTTGAAACCCCTAAAGTTTCATCTGACTCTTAAGATTCCAAAAACAGTATATATATATATATATATATTTTTTTTTTAAATACTGCAGGAAACTTGGAGGGTGTCAATGTACCAGGTTCAAGTGATAAGCTAGAAATATAGTAAATATTTCACCAGCCACTTTCCTCCCCAATATCAGCCAGAGTCCAGTCTATACCATACCCATTGATGTCCTTTCTTGCCTAAGTTTTTGTGATATTTGATTACTTTAAGTTTGGGAGATTTTATTGCATAGTTTAAAGAATGTGTCCATATTGAAAAGAAACTCTTCTTTAAAACATCCAGTATTTCCTACAGCATGATTCCTTCCTCATTCCCTAAAGACAGATCTGATCCCATCACACCAGGCCTTCAGTAATTTCAAATTGCCATCAGCAAAAAAGTGACAATTGCTTAGCATGACATAAAAAGTCATCTCTAGCCTGATCCCATCTATATTTATGACCTCATTTCAAGCTAGCCTTTTTCTTACTCTTTCTGTATTAGGCTTTTCTAAACAAGGCTCCCTTCCTCATTTTTATGCTTCTTTGCATGTCATTCCTTCTGTCTAGAAATTAGTTACTTTCTCCTTGCAACGACCATTAACAAAATTAACAACTGACACCTCCCTTAACAAGCTCTGATATAACCAGTCATTGCTTTCTTCTCTGTTGCCATGACGTTTTGCACACATTTCTGTCACAGTTCTCCTCTGAATGAATTGCAGTTATTTGTATGCAGACTTGCTCCTGCTGATAGGCAG
Organism: Vulpes lagopus; assembly: GCF_018345385.1. Classification (NCBI taxonomy): domain Eukaryota; kingdom Metazoa; phylum Chordata; class Mammalia; order Carnivora; family Canidae; genus Vulpes; species Vulpes lagopus. The sequence goes on from NC_054830.1 coordinate 72,664,408, forward strand.
TCTCTCTTTTGAGGGCAAGGACAGTGTTAACTCAGTAAAATGCTTATGACATTATGCATTTATTTATTAGGCTGAACTATATAAAACTGCTGATATTTAACCATTTTTGACCTACAAAAATGACAATATTTATATTATTTATAATCTACTTTATTCTAAAACTACTTCTCAAAATCCTGTCAAAACTACACTGTGATGGGAGCACCTGGGTGGCTCAGTCACTTAAGTTTCAGCGTCAACTCAGGTCATGATCTCAGGGATCTGGGATTGAACCCCATGTTGGGTTCCCTGCTCAACGGGAAGTCTGCTTCTCCTGCCTCTCCCCACTCCTCATGCTTCCTCCTGCTGTCTCTCTCAAATAAATAAGTAAAACCTTTAAAAAAAATTCCACCAAGACAGAGTCAAAACCTTACTTTTTCTGGCTCCTCTGCCATTGCGTTCGGCCGTGAAGCCAAGTATGGTCAATAAAACAACAAAAAGGTGAACTGAAGTATGTTACTTGCTGGCTAAAACAGTGAAAATAGCATGTGCATCTTTCCAGACTCTTCTTCCCTTGCTACAATGACCAGATGGTGCAGCTACAGATGGTAAAACTTTAGCATGGGTTGCTGAGTGACATATGGAGCAGACCCCTACCCTAACCTATAATGTGCATAAACAAGAAATAAACCATTGTTGTGGCAAGCCACTAGGATTTCAGCTTTAAATCTGGCTAATCTTATACACAACCAAGTTAAATAACATAGACAAGGAAATGAGGGGAAGGGACATAAAGATAGAGAAATAAGACAGGATAAGATTAAACGCAAAGTTCAAGCCATTAATTATGTCTCTATGTACTAAAGGTATGATACCAATTTGATTTGAGCTTCCCTGTGATCGAGAAAAAAAGAGAAACCATCTCTTGCAGAGTTCAACATCTCCAAAAAATGAGAAATAACTTACAACAATTCTTTAAATTTTTACATATATTGGAGGAATAAACAAATCATTTTTTATGTAGATGCTATATATCAGGAAAATAGAGACAGTAACATTAGCTCTGGAAAGATTAAAGATCTTTTTTGAGAGTGGATCAGAGAAACCTCTTAACACTGTTGAACCTAGTCTAACATTAGATCAATTACCTTTCTATCTCCAGAAGTATTAACTTCAAATTTCCTTTTTTTTTAACTTCAAATTTCCAATTAGCAAATGATTCTAAGCAAAAGAAGCCTGATATTGAGGTAAACCACTCAATTTGTGCATGCATCTTTAACAAGCGCTTTTAAAAAATATTATTTTAGATAATGCCCAAATGCATATTAACAAATCCACAACAAAGGATTTTATATTAATAAATTCTTAGCTCAGAGGTGAGAATAACACTTCCAATAATTTTGTGAGAATCATAGGGCACAAAGACTGATAACAAGATAAGAATAAATTTATCCTCCAAACTTCTGGTGCAACTAAGTAATTATTTGAGTTGTTATCACTCCTGTACATATTTCCAAATTAAGATATAAAGTTAAAATATGTGTGTATATACAATATATGATGTATAAGCATTTGAATCAAAAGGCTTGTGAGATGATGGATAATTTATATTATCTTCTTCATACTTAGACTTTTTTCCAAATATTTAAAAACTATTATTTTTACAGTCAGAGAAATGCATTTTTCAAAATATATACATTCAAACATTTTGGCATTTTGATCCAGCCTCTTCTCAATACTCTCTACCCACCCGCACTTCCTCATTCACAGCCTTGAACTGAAGTTTCTTTAAAGACAGGGATATCATCTCATACTTACCATTTTTTACCCCTTTACTGTCTCTATCATTGAAAGCTTCTCTGAGGACAGAAATTCTTATTATAAATAAGCCCAACAGGTCTATGAATACAAAACCTCTGCATTCACACCGGCAAAATTCATAAAGAAACCTAGTTCACTTTAGAAACTCCTGCTTCATATAATGTGTGCCAGCATCTCATCCTCAATAATGCAATGTTCTTGTTTATTTAATAAGATCTTGGGTCTGTTCTGTTGTGTCTTTTCTCAAAGCCAGAGTCACTCAAACACTTTCTTTCTATGCCCTCTTTATCCACCATTGAAGCCACACGACTCATTTCCAGAAATGCAAGTCCAGTTTTATTATTCTATTCAAAGCACATGGTGTCTCTGCACAGCAGTTAATTTCTCATACAATGCTTTAATAAATTGGAAAGAAAGAAAACTATGAGTGCTTTTTCATATTAGTTGATTTCATATTAGTTGATTAGTTGATTTCATATTAGTTGATTTTTCATATTAGTTGATTTTCATATTAGTTGATATATAAAAAATATATATTATATATATTATATATATTATTATTTATATATATTATATTTTATATATATATTACATATATTTATATATATTTTATATATAATTGTATATATACATAAAATTATATATAATTTTATATATATATATAAATAATATATATATAAAGCCACCCAGGTGCCCCCATCACAGTGAAGTTTTGACAGGATTTTGAGAATAAATTATATATAAAATATATATATTATATATATATAGTGATATATATATAATATATATATTTATATATATATATAATATATATATTTATATATATATTTATATATTATATATAAAAATATATATTATAATTTACATATATTATATATTATATATATAAATTATATAAAATATATATAAATTATATAAAAAATTAACCAATCTTTTCACTTGGTGTTTAATATGCCATTTTAAAACCAATCTATTAATAAATTATGCTGTATTGCAATAATATCTTGCTTTACCTAAAATTTAGGAAAGGAAATTTAGAAAAATAAAAGGAATACTTCCCTGTTCAAACCATTGGACCTTCCGTGTTTTGAGAAAACATTTTGCGTGCACACACACAAACACACACATGCACACACAACCCTCCAGGTAGCACTGAGCAGCTCACCTGAAAGCCCTCATTTTGGCCTCCCAAATCTTTAGATTCACCTTCTCCTTAAGTGTAGTTCTCACAAATAATCCAAAATAATGTTTTTATATCCCCAAAGTTCAGTTCCTATTATTTCCATGATTCCTGAGACCTAGCTTATCTCCACCATAAAGGAGCTATCTGGTGTTTTCCTGAAGAAATGCAAAAGACTACATTATTAATACTTTGATAGACAGAGCTGGTAGTAATGTTAGTTCACCTAGTCTTTTGGAGGGCAGTCTTGCAGCATATCCAAAGTGTTCAATTTCTGCATAAACTCTGACTCCAGTTTTTAACTTCTAATAAGTTATCCTAAGGAAATAATAATGGATGCATATAAAGTTTACTTAAAAGAATGCTTATTATAAAATTATGATGTTCCTGGAAAAAAAAAAAACAGCTTTTATTTCAAGGTTAACAGCTTTTTATTTCAAGGTAATGTGATTATGCGTTCTATTTTCTTCTTGATAGTTCTTTTTATGTATTTAAATTTTCCTATAATAAAAATGTAGTCAGACATAAGAGTTCCAGTTTCCCATCTGAGGATAGGCCTTGTTTACAGGCGGTTGGCAGATCAAAATGACTGACATGAATAATTTCACCTTTCATGTAAGACTTTTTCCTCCAGAATCAGAGAGCGGGCTTAGTCAAAGCCAACATTCCCTGAATGAATGAAAGCATTCATCTAAAGTAAAAGAGGGTCCTTTATCCACATTGCCATAACAAGCAAGTTTTTGAAAAAAATCACATCCCTTTTGAACTATGTGAAGCAATTTCTGCTAAAGTCCTTTCTTAGCTGTCCAGTTAAATAATCTATATTTTTTTTCTTCTACAGTTATAAGTCATCAGCCCCCTGGTTTAGTTTGAATTATTGAAAATGCCCCAGTAGTGTTGCAAATATAGAAATATTGCTTTCATGTGTTAATGTTCCAGGGAATAATCCTGGCCAAAGGCTGTAGCTGACACCCAGTAGCTGGTTGATGCCAGACATTTGCCAACAAATGTCTGAGACACTTGCTTCAATTCATAAAAATCTCTGAATTGCTATTTAAACTCAGGAGTTCCCTATGAAGCTGACTGGGGCAGCTGTATACTGGAGCCAGGTCAGACTTACTCATAAAACCCAATTTTTAAATATTCAGAGAAGACTCACTGGACTTGGCATCTGGAGCAAAGTTATTTAACCTCTTGGAGCCACAGTGTCATTATTCAAAAATTCAGTAATTCCTACCTCACAAGAACATTGTGAGGATTAAATAAGAAAGTGCCTGGCTCATGGTAAATATTTGCTAAATTAAGAATATGCTGGCAAAAATTGTCCATGACCACAGGAAGATTCTCCAGTGAGCTCCTGGCCATTTTCCTTTACAATGGACTTTTGTTGTTGTTGTTGTTGTTGTTGTTGTTGTTTTGTTTTGTTTTGTTTTGTTTTTTTGGTATTGTCTCTAGCATTTCCTGGACTGGAAAAAAACATGTTACAATAGGAATAAAAAGGACTTGGGTTTCAGTCCAAGCTCTGATCCTGTGATGTGGAGCAACATTCTTTGGGTTGCAGTGACCATAACTAATACAAAGCAGGATGGTTATTTAAGGTCCCTACAAGTTACAAGATTGTATGTTCTTATTTTTTCTTATCTCACTTTTCCATACAAACTTTCCTTGTGGATCAAGCTTGAACCCTTCTGGTTCTTCCATTTGTCACAAAACAGCATCTGTTCCAAAGTAGTTTTAAATATTGTAGTCCCAGCTCAGCCGTAAGAATGTAATAAAGGTTCAAAGAGACACCAAGGATGTTGTGATACAAAATGAGCTTACGTTGCCAGTGAAGGAAGCCATTGCCAAACGCCACTTGCTCTCCTTACTATTGCAGTCATGCATCGGGAACTAAATGGCTTTGATTTACTGCACGTCTCCACTGACCTTGCAGCCCACTGGCTAAGCTGTGAGGTTTGCCTTGAAGTCAGCAAACCTTGGGTTCCTCTTGTTCTCAGTCCAGACCTTGGGCATCATACAGGCATCATTCACCTGGATTGCCTTAGTGACCTTTCCCTTTCACTCACTGGAGCCTCTGGGATGTTTTCTTTATATCCTCCACAGTGATATATCTTTCACAATTGAGATCTCAGAACCTCAGATAAGAAACCAGTTAAGGTATCTTGGGCCATTTTTCTGTACCTTGGAAAGATATTGCTATAATATATTGTTTGTTAGTATTTTCAACAGAATTTGCCTTCTGAGATCCCTGTGTATCTTCTGTTGTCTCTAATTATTCCTGATGTTGAATAGCAGCATTATAGATTTAATACAATAGATGATACTGGCAGTCTGTGCTAAAAGCCCAAATTGCTTTAGAGACCATGTATGTAAATTTAACTGGTACCTAAAATATATAAAATGTTACTTTTAAATTATGAGGCCAATATTTTATTTTCAATATTTATTTCACAAAAGAATTTCTGTGATTCACTTAAGAGACAACTTCGTAAAGAGGAAATAACCTATTAGGCTTTTGAGCTGTAAGTTGGATCCGGGTTTCTATGGGTTCCAGACAGTCTCTATAAGAGAAACCCCTATATAAACCATGGAATAGCTTGAAACTTCTTTTTTCTAGGGAAGCTTGCATGGTATGTATTTTAAGAGAAAAAAAAAAATCCAAGAAAGCTGTTGAACTACCACTTGAGGAGCAAGCACCTGAATAAATCGTAAGGTTTAGTAGCTTCTGCTACATATATAAGTGCTCTTCAGCCATTCGTTGGAGGCAAAGCTCTTGCTAGCCGAGGAAGATTTTTATGAATACCAGAGAGCTCAGCAAGATTGGTGGCTCCCTGGAAGCAGCTGAGGTTGTAGCAGTGACTGGTATATAGCAACAGAGTTATTAAGTGCAAGCCTAAGTGGAAGACATGCCTATGTGGTTGATGAGTGATGTCCTACAGATGCTGAACAAAATTCAAGGGGATTGTAAAACCATGGAGGGGTCCTGACAACTGTTGGCATTGAGCCTGTAGCTCACCTGGTTCCTCACTGTGGTCCCCACAATACTATCCAAAGGTCATATGTTTAGGAGACAATACAAAATGTATGAGAGGATCTTGAGTTGTGTTGATATAACCTGAAGTAAAGCAAACAGAAATAGAGTAGTCATGGCTTCTTTTTGGTCCTTGTTGGATAGAAGTAGGTTCCAATTCTAGTGCCAACATTCATCAGCAAGAAGATTTGAGGCAAGTTCCCTCAACTTTCTAAGCCTTGACTTCTCTCATCAATAAATTAGACAAAATAATGTATACCTCATAAGGGCATTGTAGAGATAACATTTAATAGCATATGTAGGGATCCCTGGGTGGCGCAGCGGTTTGGCGCCTGCCTTTGGCCCAGGGCGTGATCCTGGAGCCCCGGGATCGAATCCCACGTCGGGCTCCCGGTGCATGGAGCCTGCTTCTCCCTCTGCCTGTGTCTCTGCCTCTCTCTCTCTCTCTCTCTCTCTCTCTCTGTGACTATCATAAATAAATAATAAAAAAAAATTAATAGCATATGTAAAGTTCTTACTGTATAACAGGTCCTTAGTTAATGGCAGCTGGCTTTTATGTTAGGCTGATGATGAGATGGTCATACTGATTTTTAAACAAATACTTATCAGAGTTTGGAACACAGGAAAAAAAATCAATATTCATTTCCTTCCTTCTCAAGATTTCTTTGTTAAATATTTATAGTGCAGTCTACCTGTGACTTTTCTCTCTGGTGCCCTGAAGAAAAATGTACTGTGTCTTTCTCTCAAGAACTACCACTATTCTTCTCTCCCTAAGACACTCTATTGTGTTTTGTGCTAAGATGTGGGGAACAATGGCCTTTGGAGTCAGAATATCTGAATTTCTCCTTTTTATTTTTTAAGTATTAATGAACATTTGTGTTAGAGTTATTTTTTCTTATTAATATAGAAAAAATTAAATTAAATAATAGAAAGCATTAATTGTACCACAGCTCCTGAATCTTACTCCATCCACACTATAATGACCATTTGAGAACACTTATGGTATATAGGTATACTATCTCATTTAATGCTTACAATTTTATTAAGTGAATAGTACTGCCACTCTGATTTTACAAATGAGAAAAACTTGGCTGATGAAGGTAAAATAAAACTGGACCAAGGTCACATAGCTAATAGGCAGTGCAGTTGGGATTTAAACTTCTGTCTGACTCTAAAGCCTATGCTTGTATCTGTTATGCCATACATCTCCTTGTCAAAGATAGAAACTCTTGGAAAGCTTATTCTCTTAGTGAACTATGAAATAATAAAAATCGAGTGAACAAAATGTCAACTTGTTCATTAAGATAGGAAGTACACACAATATAAAAATGATAAATCAGTTGACTTTTTTTTTATAACCTCAGTGTTCCATGAGAAAACTAAACTCATCAATCTTCTTCCCAGCTAATCTTTTCAACATTAATAATTTCCTAAAGTAAATTAGGAACTGGGAATTAATTTAATGAGTTTTTCTTCCTAATGACATAAGCCTCATATCATTGTAGTTTCCAAAGCAAATTGCCATTTAAGTTATCAAAAGCCAAGGATTTCAGCCCTCCATGGAACTTAGAGTGAATTTAATAATTAGAGTTTCTCATTGAAGTGGACACTTTTCATTCTCAAAACAGAAAATTATGTGTGTTAACATAGATAGCAGCCCGATTTCCTTAACAACCTAGGGATGTTTGTTTCTTGTCATGTGTTACCTGCTCTGCAAAACACATGCTGCCAATATAAATTACGGCTTGTATACATTTTTAAATACACAATTATAATTTTCAATGAGCCATGTACAAGAGATATATTGGTTCATGTCACTTGCATAAAATGTCAGTCAAGTTGGCAGCTAGTTCACCCTTTTGCTGTCCTTGAAGCAGAGCAAAGAATGCTGAATCTCACACTACCATTAGTGATGCCAATCAGAATAAGAATCAGTCACTCACTTTTAACTAAAAGAATGAAAAATTGAATTACCTCTGATTTGTCAAATCAATCCACGGAGTAAGGATACCATTAATAAATCATATTAGTCCTACAAAGGAACCAGAATTCCCACCATAACATTTATGGGCAAGTCATTATATTTATGGATAAGAAGGATTAAATCAAAAGGTTTGGATATTTACGTATCTTAGTACTCAAAAAATGATTAAATAACTTGAAGTAGTGTCTGTCCAGTCAATCTACATTTGTTTGTTTGCTTGTGCAAATATCCACCCTGGACAAGATGCTTCTGATAAGGGGATGACAGGACAATACAAAAAGCTGAGTTATCTAGGCTAAAGAATGAGTAGTTCACAAAGTTTGCAGGAGAGGTGAAACCATGGTGGGAAGGGATCTTGAAACATATAAGGAGTGGTTAAGGAAACTGGATTTCCTCCGGCCTCAAGAAGATTCAACAGAGGTCATGCTAGATGTTTTCATTTATTTGAAGCTGTCATTTGGAAGCTGATTAATAAACAAAGGCAAATGAGTGAGTAGCGGACACAAGCAGGCAGATTTCTAGTCATCATAGGAGGAGACTTTGTAAACATTACAGCTGTGCATTATTGTTTAATCTGGTAACCACTGAAAATATTCAACAGATTGAGGTTGGGAACATTAGAGGGGGAAAGTGCACACAAGAAGAAAACTAGGTAGATGGACAGTAATGTCTCTTTCAGTCCTAGATTTTTCCAATCTAGAGAATAAGACACAAAGAAATTACCCAAGAATAATTTTAAAAGAAAATGAGAGAAATTAACAAATACAAAAAAGAAAAAAAATTAAATTGAGTGTGAAGTGTAGTCACAGGTTGGCTTCCTCCAGAAGCTGACTCTAAGATGGGGTTACTTTCCTGAGTGCTTATTAAGGAGCTCCCTTAAAGGCCTCCCTGTGGAAAGGAGAAGGAAGTAGAACTGAGAAGACACATAGGTCAAGCTAAGAGGCAGCCAGGACCAATGGCAGCCTCAGGCTACTCCCAGAATTTCTCTGGAGCTAAAACACCCCTTAACAGTGGTCCTGAGTGGGTTCAAGATGGCCAGGCCTTTATATACTTTTAGCAATTGTTCGGTAGATGTAGACTCCCCCAGGAAGGAACGCAACCTTGGGCAAGGTGACTCCCGGCAGTTGAGCCAGACCCTGGGTAGCCTTCAGCTGTCAATTGTCAGCACTCCCAACAGTTGGGTTAATAAGTCCTTCATTGAAGGGACTTCTGGGTGATATATGGTGTCTACAAATCACCCCTTGTTCAAGTTGAATCTACTTTTCTTATACAATTTGGTTTTTTTTTTAAAGATTTTATTATTATTATTTTTTTTTATGGTAGTCACACAAAGAGAGAGAGAGAAGCAGAGACATAGGCAGAGGGAGAAGCAGGCTCCATGCACCGGGAGCCCGATGTGGGATTCGATCCCGGGTCTCCAGGATCGCGCCCTGGGCCAAAGGCAGGCGCCAAACCACTGCGCCACCCAGGGATCCCTTCTTATACAGTTTGGGAGCGACTTCTATAGGATTCTAGTAGACCTTTCCTCTTAAATGAATTTTACAGGGGGGAAAGTTGGTGGGACAAACTACAGACACTTCAGCTGGTCTCAGAGCCACAACTGATACTCATTATCTCCCTCCACCAGCGGCCAGCACTCTTCATTGTAAATATCCCTCCGTACCAGAATTAGCTCAATCAGCGATGGTAACTGAAAATTCATACTACTGGTCATAAGCACGGACCCTGCTGTACTAAGTCCTACTGTGTCAGGGGGAAAAGCCAAAGGAGGAGTCTGGGATGGGGGATCTCTGGAACCTGGGGCACCCAGGTGTTTCCCATCCCAGGCCTCCCTTGCCACCCTTTCCTAACTCCCTTATATTTCCCAAGATTCCCCAAGATTGGGCTTTCTCTGTGAAGAATCATCATGATAGCAGCACCTTGTGTCCAATTCTGCCATTCGCTGAGCTAATGCTCGGTGCATCCCAGCCCATCCTCTCCCTATGTCTCCATTGGACCCACACTTACTCCCCCACATACCCTAAGCCACGTAGTCCACCCTTTGGGCACCTGTTTGCCTTCCTGGGAAGGCTCACATTCCCTTCCCTTCCTTGGTTCTGGCTTTCCAGTGTCGCTCATGGTATTTAAAAGAGAAACTTTCCTGATGGACTGGCTCGGGTGGAGGGGCTATCTCCTGCATTTCAGGGAGTTGGCAGTTAGGCTGGGTTAAAGAGAGAACAATGAGCTGATGCTGTCCTGGGGAGGGCCAGAGGAGCAGACCACAAAGGTCTCCTGTGATGAATTGAAGACATCTTGTAGCTGCTGGGAGGAAAAATTGACCCCAAGGACAGTGTAACCATGTGATCATGATGCCACAGACTTTGACCTTACTACCAGAGGTGTTTCACCCCTGGAACCTGTGCTGTATCCTGGGACTTTGGCCACCAAGGACCTGGGCATCCTGGAAGGTGATAGACTCTGGCTACTTGCCTGTGTCCCTCACTCCTTGCCAGGCCCCGGGATGAGCCATCATTACAGCGTGACTCTGATCATTGGGTTAGGGGAAGTTTGGTGTATGAAAATCATTTGACGTGGTCTCCCGAGATTGAACAGGTGAGGATGAGATTGACCAGATGTGCACAAGGAGGGGAGTGTAACAGTGGTGAATTACATGGGGGTGGTGAGGTAGCTGATAAGGGACTTGTGCTTGATTCTTGATGTTGCAATATTATCTTAAAATGGATTGTTGCTGGGCCCACCTGACTTTATGACTTGGTTAGTCTGACAAAACTGAGCTAATGAAAGGCAATTGGGGCTATGTGGTCACTTGATGCCCCATGGCTCGGTACTCCATCTCTACGGGGACTCAGTAGCACACCAGGAGTTGTTTTTCAGAAGATATTGGGGTTTCTGCTGCAGGTGGCTGGCCCTGGCCTGTGGGTCTGTGTTGTGAGTTCCAACAAGCTGAGTTTTTTTTGTTGTTGTTTGTTTGTTTGTTTGTTTTACCACAGCTGGTAATAGCACAGGATCTACCTGGTTATATGCTCCAGGTGGCAAAGCTGTTTTCGCCATACCCTGGCTTTGCTAAAGAGCTTTTCCTGTTTGGGGCCTGGCTCAAAGCTTCTATGTCACTTGGTATACATGTCAATGCGGTATTCCTAGTTGTTGAATACACTGCCTTCAGAATCTGAAGAGGCCTATTAGTCCCTGTTCTTCATATTAGAAGGTAAATATGTATTAATTTATCTTTTACCTTGCATGGTATGTCCTGGAATACCTGTGACCACGAAAGCACTACAATTTTACTAATGTGGTGTACTGGAGCCATCATAGGGTTTACCTTCCATGCTCTGGAGTATATATATCTTAACAAGTTCCCTAATACGTTAGCCCTTCTTGCTCCTCTAGCATAATACACATGGTGTCTTTGATAGAGTAGATCGATGTGGTATTTTGCAAGATATTTAGATGATTCAGATCTCTCCGCAATATATTATGACAGCAGAAGGAAAACTTAACATAAACCTGGAACTAAATTGTAAATATATACCGTTGCCTGTTATCTGAATTCAAGCCATTTCTGATCCCCTAAGCTGATTCTGATGGAAAAGAATACATTTGATAAATCAGTGGCTACATTTCAGGTAACCAGGACTGTTTTAAACAAAGATATTGTAGTGGCTGTAATTAGGACTACTTTTCAGTTCCGTTTTCCATAATGCAATGCCAGTTTCTAGGATCCATCTGGTTTTTCCAGGAGCCAGACTAGTGAAAGGTCTGGACCACCAACCCTAGATCATTCTGTAGATTAAGACTGACAGTAATTGCTACCGATCCCATGGGATATGGTACTTTTGATTGTTTTTTGTTTTTGTTTTTGTTTTTTTGACTGCTATACTGGATTTAAACCGCTGACAAGGGATGCCTGGATGGCTCAGCGGCTGAACATCTGCTTTTGGCTCAGGGTGTGATCCCAGTCCTGGGATTGAGTCCCATATCGGGCTCCCTGCAAGGGGCCTGCTCATCCCTCTGCCTGTGTCTCTGCCTCTCTCTGTGTATCTCTCACGAATAAATAAATAAAATCTTTAAAAAATAATGAAAATAAACCACGGACAAGTTCCCATATTGGCACAAATAGTACTGCATAAACTTTGAAAATTGATATGTAAACTACAGCCCACAAAGGACAGGTTAAAACTTGCATGTGGGCCTAATGGTTGCTGCTAAAATATCAACATTGTCTGAAGAATTTAACAAGCTCACAACATGGTTTAAACTATGGGGTGACAGCACACTTTGGGTCAGTTTTTCGCTTGTGCAGTTTGGAGGGTGAGTGCCAGTCGTTATACATGGATTTAGAAATCTCTTACTATAAATCATTCCTCCTTATGATTTCCCTTCCTCCCACCATGCACACACTTTGTCTCCAGGAGATCCTTTCTATTGATCCTCTGGCCATTAAGCTGAAGGTTTTAGTGTTCTGTGCTATCGTGTACTTCCTAGAATTGGGTCTACCTCAGCAAGAGAATGGTGTGAGGAAAAAAAGAAAAATAACTGAATCCCATGGAGGGATTAGACCATGGAGGCTTCTTTTCTGGGTTCTCTTGGTCAGAAAGAAGGATCTTATCTCATAGTTTTAGGTGCCTGAGTGGTCATCACTGTTGTCCTTGCTAAGGAGGAGACTCTTCATGGCTGGGGCTTTGCATAGGGCTGGGCTGGGGGAGTTTTGTTTTTAAAACTAGAATTCCCTTCAACTATTGGACAGGGTTTCCTTTCCTCAACCTTTGGCCAGAAAAGGAGAGAGAATTTCTTGGTGATTTTTTCTCTGTTCATACTCACAGACTTGGGGAGTCCTAAAACCTAAAATAAGGAGTCCTGGGAGTAAAAAACCAAAACAGGAGACTCAAGGATGTATTGGTTATTCTTTGTGTTTTAATTTCTCTCTGAAATTGGCTTGCTGTTATTTACTTTCCAGACTTCTTAGTGCCTCTATGTATTTGGTCTAGAGTTTTTATTAAGTATTAATAAGTGGGAAAAATAGGGTGGAGTGTGTTTACTCCATCCTAATTGGAATTTGAACTCCAAAACCAGTCTAAAAAATTTAGAAATAGATTATTGTGAACCTCACAAAAGAATGTTAAGCATTACTAAGTCATCACTATTCTGATAAATTAGGGTCGTGATATTTAAGAAACTAAAGAAATAACAGTATGGAACATTCAGTAGCTTTTTCTTATTAGACCATTTTTACTTGGTTGGCTTTTGAATTATCCTGTGGCTTCCGTTCTTCTCATGCATTAAATGATTTTACCACTCCTTGACAAAATAAAGACTTTAAATGTTTGTTTGACAAATGGTTCATTTGACCTATTTATGAATAAATGCAGTTGTTTGACATTTCTACTACAAAGAGTAAAGATCTCTTAATTTCTCCTTATTTTTCTTCCTAGGTGTAATGACTCCTTAAATGTTAAGGGTTTTAGTCATTTTTGATAATAAATTGCTTTATTGCAAAAATGATTTTAAGGTCTGCATCACAATAAATTATATAATAGCTTCTATATGCTCTTTGCACAACTAAAATTTTTTTAAATCGTCCTACCAGGCAAGAATGTTGACCATAGTACTGTGCCTTGGTGATGCACTAAATTAGTTTTCATGATAAAAAGGAGCAACTTAGTTTCTAATCATTGTCGTGCTTCCTAAAAATTCCTCCCTTATCACATTCTCATAAATATTTTAGTCTTGGTTGTGACATTTATATTAAAAAATAAAACCCTTTTTCTGTTCCACCTTTTACTAACCATTCTAACCAAGTTATTTCACCTGTCTCTGCTGCAGCTTCCCCAAGTGGTGGTTTTGTGACCTATTCTATCCTCAGCGCTTCTCAGTTTTCCCTTATGTAAAAAACTTGCCAGAACAACACACTATCATTACACTGAGCAAAAATCACACTCTATTCTTTGTCACATTTTTTTTTTTTTAAATAGTGAGAGTCGGAGGCCTGCTATGTAACCAGAAAAGAATTAAGGATGCTATCTGCCCTGAAAGCACATGTAGTCCTAGCAGCTCCCACAAAGTCTCTCCGACCGGAGGGAAGGACCCTTCTATGGCAGATTTTCTTAAGCCTCTCTGCTTGCCTATGGTTTCTGTGAGTGTGTTTCGGTGAGATATTGTAAATCCCAGTCGCATCTATTCTCTCTCCAATTCCTCATTTTAATCCATATAGCTCAGAATTCTCATCTCTAAGTGTTCTAGAGGAACAAATACAAATAGAGGGTGAGAGCAAGTTAAGCCTGTTTCTAAGGGGATAGTGAGAAATAATTGAGTCTGAAATAAGAATGTTGATTAAAATATATTACATATTTAAATGTGTTGTAAACTGCTGAGCACAGCCTCTAGCCTTGCCTGACCTGGAAGCCTGGTTAGAGACCCCAGGCAGACACGACCCTTCCTACAGCCAGGCTACTGCATGAGCCAACACAGAAGCCCTGCCCAGCTGTGGAGCAGGGACTCCAGCCCCACCTGACCTGGGGAAACATAACTCAGGCACCCATGGGGCCCAGACTGTGGTACTGCTTCAATGCATATTTTTTTCCAACACCACCAAGCAATTAACTCAATTCTCTGCAGGCACTGACCCTGTGTGTCACAAATTTAACTCCACTCTGACACTATCTACCTGGGGATGGTGTCAGATTCCACAGGTTAAGGGTTCAATCCCACAAGACTGTCCCCACTTCGGATATCAATTTCAGGTCCAGATTGTTACCTGTGTTTCTGACCACTGGCTATAAAGATCCCACAACCTTCTCCTTGGGTTAATTTGCTAGAGCAGTTTACTTACTAGATTATGGGTTTATTACAAAGGCTTCAAAAGATCTGAATGAACAGCCATATTATTACAAAGGCTTTAAAGGATCTGAATGAACAGCTACATGGGGAGATCCAAAGAATAAGGTGTGGAGAAGAGGCTAGAGCCCTTCCTCAGGGCTGGGGAAGGAGTTGGGTGTGAGGAGTGAAAGTTCAGACCCTCTAATCCTGCTCTTGGTTCCCCTAGCAACCAGCCCCAACCCTTAGGTTACCCAAGGGTGGTTCAAAAGTCATGTCATTGACATAACAAAAGACACCTTTATCATTCTCATCACTTAGCAAATTCCAAGACTTTTAGGAGCTCAGTTCCAATAACAGGGACAGGGCCAATTACAGAGGTCCAATAATCACAATATTACAAACACCCACTCTTGGGAGAGCCGGGCCTACAGCTACCCCCTGCAGCCAGTCCAGTCTAAGGCCCTGCCCAAGTGTGAAGCCAAACCCCTGACCCCTGTCAGGCATGGAGCCCAGCCACTGACCCCACCTAACTGTAAACCATAGCGTCCATCCCCACTACATTGCATGGTATAGCTAGAGGCCCCATCTGAATAGAGCACCCAGGCAGAAACCAGGTCCAAATGCAGAGCCTAAGCAGCTGTCTCCCCCTCCAGCAAGCACTGGCTGTGGCTCCGCCCAACTACTAGGTGTACCCCATGGCCCCATCTGATCCCTGAGCACAGCCTGTGTCCCTGTCCAATTGGGAAGCCCTGCCTGCAGTCATACCTGAATGTGGAGTACCACCAGTGGGGGAGCACAGCCTGCGGTCCCACCCAACCAAGAGTAACTGTGGAGCACTATACAATTTTGGAATTCCACTGAGGGCACCACCAGGCCAGGGAACACTGTCTGCCATTCCCACCCATCAGCTGTGATTGAGGAGTCCAGTGAGGGCCCCTGGCTGACTACAGAGCCCAGCCAGGAGGCTCACCAGCCAAGGAGACCAGCAAGTGGTGGTGCCCTACCAGTCCTCTACCTCAGAACATGGGTAGCATCCTCACCTGACTAGAGACCTCCAAAGCAAGCCCTGCCTGCTTGTAGATGCTTCTAGCTGACCCATCCAGCATCCCATGCTGAGCTGACAGATGGTCTTTCCCTTTTTTTCCCCTCTGTCCTCTCAATCCCCACTTTCCAGAATCTTCTCCATTGTTTCTTTCCCCCTCCCCACATCCCAGCTCTCAACAACTGCTAGCATTGGTCTTCTCTGAGGCTTCCTTGGTAGCCAGAATACCTTAGTACATCAGTGATAAACCCTGGTGGTCCCTTAGATGCTGAATCATAACACTCCTTATTCACTCCTTCCTTGATCCAGATCTTAGGACTATGTTTCTTTCTTATTTACTATTCATGTTCTGCTTTCCTGGAAATGGAACTGTATAATTTCAACCTCAAGTCATATCACCAGGACTACCTCCCTTCCTGATAATATTTTCAGTCCTAACTGCTCCTATACAGATATTTCTGGAGCCAACATGTCATCCATCCCTTGGGTACATGCATTCATTCTAATTCATCAAGCTATACTCTTATGATTTGTATACTTTTCTATACCACGTTACATTTAACAAGATGTTTATTAAAATAAAAAATATAAACCAAAAACAAGAGGGCTTAGTACAAAACACCAAGGATGTGGAAAAAATGGTTATATGTCTTAGCGGAAATAAAATTTGGGAAGAGAAAGTCTATATGGTTGAGGGGACTGATAAACATTGTTCCCAGTGGTTGGATAAATTGATCTGTTTGGCATGGAGGGTGTGTTTGTGTGTGTGTGTGTGTGTACACAAAGAAGCCAAACAGCTAGAAAAGCCCCCCAAAGATTGTTGAGTCTTACCTCTTAGTTAAACCCAGCAATGATTTTTATAAAATGGCTACCCCGTACTTCTCTGATGAGATGTTTCCAGAACTCCTTTGGGACTCCAGGTCTACCATCATGCCTGGATTTTCCTTGCTATGTCCGTAACTGCCTAATTGGCATCTCCAGTTGACAGAATAAGGACTCTTCCACCCCAGAGCTTTCTCAAAAATCAGCCTGTTTCAGGATCCGTTTCTGGAGGCGGTGCCCCACTTCCTGTGCCCTCCTGAACACCCATCTTGTATTGACCTCAATATGCCTAAATCAGCAGCCTGTTATAGCCGTGTCACATGTTTTCACACATAATATAAATTTTCTGTTCTCTAATGTAGAGGCAGGTCATAAAACATTCAGCACTGTTATTTAAAGTTCGTCTTGATCTGGCTCCCCAGTTGACCTGGGGTGACAAAATTCAGAGCACGAAAAGGTTACTCATTTCTGTGTATCAGGAAAGCTCATTTAAATGATAAATCTGGAGGACAAGAGAAAAAATTGTCTATAGATTAGTTATATCATGACAAGACTAAATAACCCTGAACTACCTAAACTGTGCTACCCTGGAAGAAACTTTAATTCTTTTTTCCTTTATAAAGGACACTCTGAGGTTGCTCTAAGCCATACTTTGGAAATATTGTGGAGTTTTGTTTGTTTGTAGACTTCTCTCCTTTTCACACAAAGAGGAATACTGAACTTGAGCAAAGAAAAAGTGAAACCATATTATAGAGGTTACATTTTAAATTCATCTTGTTTGAAACGAGAGAGAAGTGAATTACAGAAGTCAGTCATAGTGTCTATCTTTGCCCAAAAATGGACTTTGTAAATGCCAATTTCCTGAAACTACCAGTTCTGTTCTGTAAAATGTAATAGGATTTGGTCACTTTGATTACTGAAAGCGAGGTGCTAAAAATCAGCAGATGTGTGTGAAGCATTGCAGTTACTGCCTTTATTCTGAACCCACACCGAAGAAAATGGATTATTCACTAATTGTCATTAAGGTGCTAGGGAAACACAGGTGAAAATATTTTCCTTGAACTCAAGAAGTTGATGGTCTAATTTAGGATATAGAAATATAAATGAATAGATATAGTTCAGAGTCGTGAGAGCTATAATGGAAGAACTAGCTTCTTGGAAGCCTACGTGCGTGGAGAAATGCATGACGCAAAGAAACTCAGGCTCACATAGGGCTTTAGAGAATGAGTGTTCAGCAGGAAGAAATGCTGCCTGAGGTGTGGGGCGAGAATGAGCACGTGCAGCACGCTGCACTCAGAGCAAGGTGAGAGGGAGCCAAGGAATCCTGCGGTGGAGGCTGGCCTGACAGTGTAGACCACAGTTTAAATAAGACTGCCCTTGTAGACTTAGTTTGTGGCTAGTGGGTAATAAAATTGAGGGTTTTAAAAGAGTGAGATGGTCGGATCTGCATTTTAGGATACTGGAAGTAGAGTGAGCAATACACACACACACACACACACACACACACACAAAAATAGACAAAAGACAAGACCTGTTACCAAGCCCTAGCAAAAATCTCAGAAATAAAACTATCATATTTAACACATTTTCAGTGTTGGATCTTAGCAAAGGCGGTATATATTTGAAATGACATCTGTAAAGGCTTGGAAAATTATTCATTTAATAAACACTTGTGTCGAGCATTGAAATAGCAGATATATAGGATGTGCGCAAAGATTTCTTTATAGCACTGTTCATTGCAAAGTAACTTACAGATAATAAAATCTGCAAATAATCAAAGGACCCACAATTATTAGATTGCCTAAAATATCTATTTTATACATACACACTATACATACATAGTATGTATACAGTTTCTTTTTTAAAAAAGGCATGACTTTTGTACATCTTTATTTTATAAAATATGAACAATTTCTATTATTTATTTGCCATTTAAATGCGAATGCATTCCATCATTGTGTTACCAGATAGAGAACTGGTTCCAAACTCAGGTTCAGCTGCTTACTGCTTGAAAAATCAATACCCAAGAAACAAGTGATGGTGGGAAAGAAAAGATTGCTTTATTTATTTATTTTTTAAAAATATTTATTTATTTATTTATTTATTTATTTATTTATGATAGACATAGAGAGAGGCAGAGACACAGGAGGAGGGAGAAGCAGGTTCCATGCTGGGAGCCCGACGTGGGACTCGATCCCGGGATCCAGGATCCTGCCCTGGATCAAAGGCAGGCGCCAAACGGCTGAGCCACCCAGGGATCCTGAAAAGATTGCTTTATTCAGGAAACTGGCAACCTGGGAAGATGGTAGAGTAATGTCTCAAAGGCCATCTTCCCTCTCCAGGCGGAGTTTTAAAGGGGAAGACATGGGAAAACGGGAGGGGGTTATGTGCAGGACAAGCAGGTGCCCAGGTGGTGAGTGGAATGTGGACATGACCCTGTACAGATTTGCTGGCATCTGTGGCAGCTGTTGGAGAATGGAGTCAGGCTCATCTTCTGGGGGGCGTCTGGTCCTTCATCCTCAAAGGCCAGTGGTCTGCAAATCTCAAAGACCGTAAGTTCTGCTACAGATGAAGAGACTCAGGTCAAGGAATGCATCAACTTGAAGCAAGTTAACCCGCAGAGACTAGTCGGAGGGCTGTTATGATAGTTCCAGCACAGACGTAGGCTGTAACATGTATGTTATAGTAAGAGTCACATATAAAAATAAATGCTCTGATGGAATGCATTTAATTATACATATCATTTTTTTAAATTTTTATTTATTTATGATAGTCACACACAGAGAGAGAGAGGCAGAGACACAGACAGAGGGAGAAGCAGGCTCCATGCACCGGGAGCCCGACGTGGGATTCGATCCCGGGTCTCCAGGATCGCGCCCTGGGCCAAAGGCAGGCGCCAAACCGCTGCGCCACCCAGGGATCCCTATACATATCATTTTAAATTGCGTAGTAAAAGAACATTTAAAGATATGCAATTTTGTCCATATGTTGTTAAAGAAAGAATAATGTTGTAAAAACACACACCTTTAAAAAAAGAAAGAAAGAAGGTATATGCCATGCATATAATAGAAGTACCAAAACGTGACCGTATGGAGTGTCCTAACTGGGGAATGACCCTGCAAGTGATTTTTATTATCTTTCATGTATTTTAAATAATGAACCATATGTTTTTATAAAAAGAAAAACATTGTTAAGAATATATGGTCAAAACAAAAAAAAGAATATATGGTCAAAACTTGTCCTTTTTATAAAGTTGCAAAGGCCAATAAAAATTTGTACCATCTATTTTATGATGCGTGTACGCAGGATAGAATGTGAATGTTTGCCTGTGTTTGGATTGGTGACTATACAGGACGATTACTTATAAATCTTTTTTTTTTTTTAATCTTTTGAGCTTGTTAGGTAGCAGTATCTGAGTCTTCGTTTTGTCCAGGCTTTTCCTGTACTTCTGAATGTTACCTTAGCTTTAGACCAGAGTGGTTTGTACCAGACTGTGACTGTCTCCAGGTTCATGGCATAGAAGGATTCATCCTAAATCCAGATCCATGGGCACCAACCTGAACCACATCCACTTAATTAACATAAATGCACACATGGAGTCAATTTGGCCTGTGAAGTTGACATCTTCTTTAACAGTATGTCAGTGTACTGGGAGCTAAATTATTTCTAATTTCATTTTAATGCTTCTAATAAAATTTAAAGCCCCAACAAATTTAGGGTAGTATCATTATAATATGATTATAAAAAATTTTTATTTTCATAAAATCCAGATTTGTGACCACTTAATAATTAGAATATAGACTTCTAATGGAAATGTAGTAAACATTACTGTGCTGTATAGCTTCTCTCTTTTATGAAACTCGGTTGTACATTGTAAATCTAACCTATTTGAATTCTGTTCTGGTAGTTTGTTAAATTTAAAACTCAGGAGGAAAAACCTTTAAGTTAGGCCCCCCTGGGATATAATAAAGACTACATGCAATTTAGAAAAAAAATTCTTGTATAATTAACACACAGGGCTATCTTAGTTTTAAGTGTACAATACAGTGATTCAACAATTCTATACATTACTTACTGCACATAATGAAAAGTGTATTGTTAATCCCTTTCATCTACTTGACCTATCACTACCACCTGCCTCTCCTTTGGTTACCATCAGTTTGTTCTCTATAGTTAAAAATCTGTTTTTTGGTCTCTTTTTTCTTTATTTATTTCTTAAATTACACATATGAGTGAAACCATGTGTTATTTGACTTTCTCTGACTTATTTCACTTAGCATTATACTCTAGCTCCATATATGATGTTGCAAATGGCAAGATTTGATTCTTTTTTTAGCTGAGTAATATTGTGTGTGTGTGTGCGTGTGTATGTGTGTGTTGAGATTTTCTTTATCCATTCATCTATCAATAGACCCTTGGGCTGCTTCCATAATTTGATTATTGTAAATAATGCTGCAATAAAGATAGGGGTGCATATCGTTTTGAATTGGTGTTTTTGTATTCTTTTGGGAATTACTGGATCATATAATAGTTTTATTTTTAATTTTTTGAGGAACCTCCATACTATTTTCCCACTATAGTGGCTACAACCAGTTTGCATTCCCAACAACAGCGTATGAGGGTTCCTTTTGCTCTGCATTGTCACCAACACTTGCTATCTCTTACGTTTTTAATTTTAGCCTTTCTGATAGGTGTGAGGTGATCTCACCGTGGTTTTGATTTACATTTCCCTGCTGATGAGTGATATTGAGCATCTTTTCATTGTCTGTTGGCCATCTATAAGTCGTCTTTGGGGAAATGTCTGTTCATGTCTTCTGCCCATTTTTAACTTGGAAGATCTGGTTTTTTGGTGTTGTATAAGTTCTTTATACATTTTGGATATTAGCCCTTTGTTGGATATGTCATTTACAAATATCTTCTCCCATTCAGTAGGCTGTCTTTTAGTTTTGTTGTTTCCTTAGCTGCGCAAAAGCTTTTTATCTTGATGTAGCCCCAATACTTTATTTTTGCTTCTATTTCCCTTGTCTCAGGAGACATATCTAGAAAATGTTGCTGTGGCCAGTTTCGAAGATATTAATGCCTGTTCTCTCTTCCAGGACTTTTTTTGGTCTCAGATCTCACATTTAGGTCCTTAATCCATTTTGAGTTTATTTTTGCATATGACATAAAAAAGTGGCTCTGTTTTGTTCTTTTGCATGTAGCTATCCAGTTTTCCCAACACTGTTAAGCAGACTGTTTTTCCCCCATTGCGTATTCTTGCCTCCTTTATTGAGGATGAATTTACCATATAATCATGGGTCTATTTCTGAGCTTTCTGTTCTGTTCTACTGGTCAATGTGTTCATTTATTTATTTTTTTGCCAGTACCATACTGTTTTGATTATTACAGCTTTGTAGTATATGTTGAGATCTGATATTGTGATATCTCAGTTTTGTTCTTCTTTTTCAAGATTCCTTTGGCTATTTGGGGTTATCTGTGGTTCCACACAAATTTTAGGATCATTTGTTCTAATTCTGTGAAAAATGCTGTTGGTATTTTAATAGGGATTGCATTACATGTAGATTGTGGACTATATGCAAATTTAAATGGAAACATTGATTTGGAATTATTTTGCTGTGTGAAATCACAAATAGGTCATGTTTATTGTGGGGTTTTCTTGTTTTAAAAGGTGATGTGTATAGCATATGGTTCTCTGTGATGATTCATGACAACAATCCTCATGGATTTTTAAACTGGTCAAACAGGTGTAATCTGAGAATAATTTATACATTACACATTGTATATTAAAAGGCAGCCATTCAAAGTTAAACTGCTAAGCTTAGCCTAGGAAGAGATGAAGATAAAAAGTTTCCATCTTAAGTGGTGAAACCATTTAAACAGACATTGATGGGAATGGTATAATGTGGACAGGGAATGCCCAGGCTTTGGAATGATGTGACCTGTATTCAAATCTCAGCTCTATTATTATCCATACAACCTTGGCTATATTACTTAAACTGCCGGATTCTTCTTGTCCACATCTGTATAATAGACTTGGTACTACCTATCAACATGTTATAAGAATTAAGTATGCAAAAATAGTACCCAGTAGAGGTAGAAAAGTGCCTAGTGCAGATATTACACAAATATGAACTAAAACAATTGTTTTCTGTCTACTTTATCCCATTTCCTATGGACAAATAGGACATCATGGAAGCAGGATTAAAGCCTCTTTCCCTGCAACATCCAATTAATGTTCCTGATAAATAATTTTTTAATAAAAGTATGTGATATTTTGGCACACCTCAAAGATTGATTCTACCTACAGTGGTCCATATGTTGGTCAGGTACATCTCATGGTTAACAGATGGCTTTCTTTCAGTAATTATTTTTACACTTGCATTACTTTGTAATCTTACTTAAAAAATAATTCCAACAATATCCATTTCAGTGGTCACCATTAAACATCTTAAACTGTACCTTCCCTATTTGAGTCTGTATTTTGATCCATCCTTTGTGTAGCTGGACTATTTATTGGAAATTTTGTTGTTGGTGGTTTGTTTTGCTCTCCCAGAAAGACTAAATAGGTGATACTTTTTAAACTTTGCATACTTGAGATGCTATTCTATTCCTTTCTCACCTGATTAACAAATTAGTTGAATATAAAATTCACGTTACAACTTTTTCCCATGTAGATTCTAAATATCCTGATATATAATATCGTGAAGTTGTTAAAACCAGAGTTTTTCCCTTTGTACAGCATCCTTGCCAAAATGCTTATGAAATTCTTTATATTTTAAATGAAGTAATATTTATTTTTTTTAAATTTTATTTGAGAAAAGAGAGAGAGAGAACAAGCAAGGAGGAGGGGCAGAGAGGGAGAAGTAGGTTCCCTGCTAAGCAGGGAGCTCAAAGCAGGACTGAATTCCAGGACTCTGGGATCACAACTGGAGCCGAAGGCAATGCCCAACCAACTGAGCCACCTACATGCCCCTGAAGCAATATTTTTATATTATCTATTTACATTTAAATTATATATATATATATATTTATATTATGTATTTAAAGGATTTATCCATGTGTTCTTCTCTTTATTAAGCATTAAACAGTGAGAACTTTTCAGCTCAAATCTTTTTTCACCTCAGGAAAATATTCATCTATTTTTTTGTGTGTGTCCATTTGTTCTGGACACCTCTTCAAGAAGTAATTATTGTGTACTAAGTCTCATTTTGGTTAAACTCTAAGTTATTTTAATTCTTTTCTTTTTCTTTGTTCTTTTCTTTTCTGTAACTGAAAGAGTACCTCATATTTTTTTTCCATAATACCGATTTGATTTTTCAGACTGGTTTTAATTGCTGGTAATGTAAATTTTAATTCTATTTGCTTTTAGTGTCACCATAAACTTTCTTGTCTTATTCTGTTTCTTTTGATTTGCCTGCCTCTCAGCACTGTTTTATTTCAGGCTCTTGTTTCATTTAATTGAATACTGTTTTATATATTTTATCTTGTTTCATAAATACTGGGAAAAGGAATTGCTTAATTCCTATTTTTTTGAGTATAGTTTTAAAAAAGTTTTAAAGCATATTTTCTCTGTACTGTGAATATTTTATATATTGCAGGATCATGTCATATGCAATATTCTAGGTGATTTTTTTGTTGTTATTTTAACTACTAGAAGCTTCTGACAGCCTAGTGCTTACTCATATGTAGGTTATTTCTTAGACAGTCTCTCTATCCAGTTTTTTTAAAAAATATTTATTTATGAGAGAGAGAGAGAGAGAGAGAGAGAGAGAAAGAAAGAAAGAAGAAAGAAAGAAAGAGGCAGAGACACAGGCCGAGGGAGAAGCAGGAACTCAAAGTGGGACTCGATCCCAGACCTGGGAACATGCCCTGAGCTGAAGGCAGACAACCGCTGAGCCACACAGGCATCCCTCTATCCACTTTCATTGTTGTTAGAATTTTCCTTTCTCTCGATGGCTAATAAATTGCTATAAATGTGTATGGTCAGCTCAGACTAGGCTGATTTGGAAACAAAAATAGATTTAAGGATAGTTCAAGCAGAGAAATTTCATATTAGTCACTAGGCTTCTTCTGCACTGAATCCGTTTTGACTTCCTTTGTGTCCCAGCATCCAATTAAGATATAAACTGTGGTTGTTCCTAGACTTTTTCACAATTTTATCCTGAAAAAACATTATTTTAAATATTATGAAGTATACCACTATAATGATAATATAGATGAATTATTCAAATATAAAGAATTCATATTACCAGTATCCTGTAAGTGATTTTACATTTTTGCATACCACCTTCTAAACTTTAGCTGGTATAGTAAGGGAAAAAAGTAAACATATGTAGTATTCTTCTAGAAGCTATGACATTTATAAATAATAAAAAATTAGGAATAAGTAAGGAAAAAATCACATTTGTTTTGATCAAGAAAACCCTTATAAGGCACTGGGGACTACAGAGTTTGTTCCTCTCTCAGAATATAATTTTCCTTCTACCCAGAGGAGAGTGAGGTAGGTCAGTGACCATGGTAAAACGGACTCAACATTATCTAGACAAAGTTCACACTGTATAGAAACTATACCATTCACTGTTGAAACATAAAAGTGGATACATGAGGAGCAGCAGAAAACCTGACACAAAACATTGCCTTGAAATCTTTTATAAAAATAACTGAATGGGGGTGACAAACTAATATTCTGTGTTTACAGTAAGAGTGAACCAATGTTAGAACACTTAAATCTGAGTCTTAGCTTAGAGTTGATCTGCCATATAGAGCTTGTGAGAACATGATACTTTGAGAGCTTGACACATGATACTAATACAGTGTGATGGGAATATTAATTAGAAAAGAAAGACTAAAACAGAAGTTATCTAAAATGATTAGTCTGGAAATAGGAATGTAGGTGGAGAAGGGAGAAATAATTTTCTAATTTATAGATCTCGATTTTGCATTTCTTTGGCTGTGCACATCCATTTTTCTTATCACTCAGAATAAATTTTTTAAAATTTAATGATCTTAACGATGTAACTAAAAGTTTGAAAAGAATAGGAATACCCTAGAATAATTCTAAAATCCTAGCACTACTAATAGTACCTTTTAATTTTGTTCCACATGCGTGGGAAAGGAAAAGCTGTATGTTGTCTGAAGCTGTATTGATTTCTTAGGAAATGGCACATAGCACATAGCCTGCTTCCATATTTTCTAATGAAACAGATCCACAAAGTGATCCCACTCCCTCTCAAAATAACTGCTGCCTACTTATTTTGTATCCTGAATCATAGCAATTAAAAACAAGTTGCAGGTTTTATTTTATTTTTATTTTTTTTTATTTATTTACTTATGATAGTCATAGAGAGAGAGATAGAGAGGCAGAGACATAGGCAGAGGGAGAAGCAGGCTCCATGCACCGGGAGCCCGACGTGGGATTCGATCCTGGGTCTCCAGGATCGCGCCCTGGGCCAAAGGCAGGCGCTAAACCGCTGCGCCACCCAGGGATCCCAAGTTGCAGGTTTTAATTTAAAAAAAAAAAAAACACCTCATTTTGAAACCTTTTAACATCAAGTAATATATACATGCTATAAGAAAATACGAAATGGAGTGTTTTCTGCAAAAAAAAAAAAATACAAAATGGAATTTTCTTATAGCACGTGTATATTACTCGATGTTAGGTTTCAAAATGAGGGTTTTTAAAATTAAGAATGGCAATTTGGGTGAGAAGTTAAAAACTAGAACTGAAAAGCTGTAAGCATGTGTTCTCAGGAAATATGTAAAAACACAGAGACTGCTAATTGCAATTCCAGTGGAATCTGTAACAAACCGCACGTGACTAAAACAGGCCTTTGTACGAACACATTAATCTGATGTTTTTCACCCTGAATGACTCAGCGCTAAGACGGTCTTCCATTTGTGGAAGTTGCTACGTCTATCAACTTAATGTGCGACAAGATTTTCTATCTGGATTATTTGCTAATATTCCCAGTGGCATGACATCCTTGATTTAGGGGACTCTGCAATAACTATGTTTGCTTAGATTGGTTGGCATTACGCTCAAGCTTTTGATGTTTTTCTTAGAGAAAGGAAAAACATAGAAGACTCAAATTGCTCTTTAGAATATTTTTTGCTAAAAATATTACAAGGATCCAAATTTCCTTCCCAGACAATCAGGGGATCCAAGGCTTAGCCTAGCCTGGGCTATTGTTCAAGAAGCTAAGGAGTGTGGGAGTGTGGAAGGGCTTTGGGAAAATACTGTGGTTCCGGGCAGAAAAAAAAAAAAAAATCCTGCAGAAATTCTGGCACAGGACCTACATGAGCTTGCCGGTGATTAAAGACCAAAGGAGGCCGGGTGAAAACGTGAGATCAGGTTTGTCAGCAGGACTTGCCTGGGAGGAAGCAGAGGGGGAGTACCTGGAGGCAGGTTAAAGACACTTGTGAATTCCAATTCCGTTTCGTGCATTGACAATTGAAACACCATGAATTCAAGTTCGAATATATCAAGCTTCAATTTAGTTATGGATGATGCCTTTGTGACAAGGAGCCAATCAGAAGTGGATAGTTTCAGGTGCGTTTTCTTTTCCACTCATTTTGCCAAAAATACACGAATATCTTTTACCTGTGTCTGCAGTGTTTTTCTCCTCATTCAGGAAGATTTTAATCTTGTCTCTGTTTATTGCTTTTGTTAGAATCGTGCTAAATTTTCAAGGTTGGATCTTGGGTCCATATCCACATATTAATGATTTTTGTCACATTGTTTTTCTCCTGTTTGACCATTTAAAAACATTAAATTTACTTTTTTTTTAAAGATTTTATCTATCTATCTTGGAGAGAGCGTGAGCGGGGGAGGAGCAGAGGGAGACAATCTCTAGCAGACTCCGTGCTGAGCTCAGAGCCCGTGGGGCTCGATCCCAGGATCCTAAGATCATGACTTGAGCTGAAACCAAGAGTTGGATGCTTAACCAACTGAGCCATCCATTTTCCTTTCATATTTTAGGAGGTAGTTTCAATTTTTATTTTCCTGATTTCTGATTAGATTTTTTAGTCAAATAATTTTCTGATTAGATTTTTTAGCATCAATTTTCCATTCACATCAGACTTAAGAGCTTAAAGTCAAATAATTTTCTCAGTCCGGTCCTGGACTGCTTTTCCAGCTTCATTTTCTTTTACTGACTCATAACACTGTATTAGTTTCTGGTACACGCAACATAATGATTCAATATTTGTCTACATTGCAAAATGATCACCACAGTAAGTTAACATCCATCACCATATGTTGTTGGAAATTCTTTTCTTGTGATGGGAACTTTTAAGATATCTGTTAGGAACTTTCAAATATACAATACAGTATTGCTAGCTAGAGTCACCATGCTGTACATCCCCATGACTAGATATTTGTACCTTTTGACCTCCTTCTCCCATTTTGCATACTCCCTGCCTCTGGCAACCGTCAATCTGTTCTCTGTATCTATGAGCTTGGAGGTTTTTGTTGGTTTATTTTACATTCCACATATAAATGAGATCAATATTTTTCTTTCTCTGACTTATTTCACCTTGCAAAATGCCCTCAAACTCGAGCCATATTGTCACGAACAGCAAGGTTTCCTTTTTTATGGTCACATAATATTCCACTGCATATATAATATATGCACCATATTTTCTTTATCCATTCATCCACTGATAGATGCATAGGCTCTTTTCATATTTTGGATATTATAAATAAACCTGCAGTGAGCATGGGGGTGTAGGTATCTTTTCAATTTTGCTTTTGTTTTCTTCAGATAAATACCCACAAGTATGATTATATAGCAGTTCTTTTAATTTTTTTTTTTTTTTGAGGGACCTCCAAACTATTGTTTTCCTTCGTTCCTGCACCAATTTACATTCCCACCAACAGGAACGGCATCTGACTCTGGAATGGTGTCACCTTTTGCTTCCTGTTTTGCTCATGCTCTTCCCAAAGTGGAGCCATAACTCTATCACATTCCTATCAACAACATACCCATTCTTCAAGGTTCTATTAAAAAAACACCATGTGTATGGATTCTTCTCAATTCATATCCTCTTTTCACAAGGCATCACACAAATTCCATAATAATAATAACTGAATCCATCTATCTTTTTGAATTAGTGCTTTTGTTTTCTTTGAGTAAATGCCGAGTAGTGGGATGCTGGATCATACAGTAATTCTATTTTTAGTTCTTTGAGGAACCTTCATGCTATTTTCCACAGTGGCTTCACCAATCTACATTCCCCCACCAACAGTGCACAGGGTTTCCTTTTTCTCCACATCCTTATGGACACTTTTTATTTTTTTGATTTTAGCCTTTCTGACAGGAGTTAAGATGATCTCATTCTTTTTGGTTTGTATCTCTCTGATGATGAGTAATGTTGAGCATCTTTTTATGTGTCTGTTGGCTATCTGTAGGTCTTCTTTGAAAAACTGTCTATTCAGGTCCTCTGCCCATTTTTTTTTTTTTAAGAACAAAACAGGTATATTTCTATTGGACTACCTGATACAGAGGATAGTGTGGTATGAATGGATATAGTATGAATGACACATAATACAAATATATTTTATTTGAAAAAAACAAAAAAGCTTACACAGCTCAACAGGTCACTTGGAAACAAACTTGCTTGACTGTATTACTGAGCAAAAACAAAGCTGAAGCACAAACACCCTTCTTTTATGATATTTATTTGGAGATAGGTAGGAAGACACTACTTGGTTTTTTAAAAACTGACCTTCCCTTAAGGCCTGGTCATAGAAGTGTAAACAATGTAAATGAATCCACCATTACCAGTTGTCATATCATATCTATGTCACCTATGTATTCTGAGATCACCATTTACCTGCCAATACACCTGGGAAGGGTTTCTATATCACAGTTACATTTGAGTTCTTGGCAGGCAGGACTGAGGAAGAGTAATCTGGAATAAGTTTTACAATCTATTTAGAACGAATCACTAGTATTCCCTTAAATAACAGGTTACAATAGAAAGATACTGCCTGGAACATCTCCTTTTCCCTTTGGTTCATTTTTAGTTTTTTGTTTGTGATTTACATAGTTGTTTGACTCATCTGCTTATAGTATAATCATGCCACAAAGTATTAAAGCACAAGATACCTAGTATTCCTTCAACATCTGCATTTTTTAAGTTTTACACTCTACTACATCCCTAGTAGGTCAGCAGTTTTTGAATAATACAAAATAATAATAAACAGGTAAAACTCTTCTAAAAATGCAGATGTCTCTAACTATAATGGTACTAGATGGGAAGGAGACAATGAGGGAAGAGAGAAAAGCAAACACGTTCATGTGCAGGGAATGTGGTTCAAGTCTTTGGATTTAAAAACAACTTCCCCAGAGAAGCTGGCTATAATGGAATTTCCAGAAAACTTCCTTTACCCTCACAAAAGGACCTGAAAAGCCCAATCTAAACTTTGAAAACTACAATTATGAGATGTTATAAATGATGATCAAAGCAGTCAGAGGGAGAAGGATGAGTGTCTTCCATTCAGCTAGTTTGTAGCATAGCCTCTTTAGCTGTTGTTGGTGGATCAGTAAAAACCACCGAAGTACCAGAAGTGTTTTGAAGGACAGCGGTAGAAAAGTACTGAGCATATTACCTGTCTATATCAGTAACAGGGCGTCTTGGCTAGGAAAATTGTCTAAACAGTAAAATGACTCCAGGATAGGTCTGTCTGCCTGTCTCTCTTTCCATCATTAAGTGTAGCAGAATTAAAAACAACAACAAAAAAAATCACAAGTAGATAGAGTGAAAACAAAAAAATTACAAGGCAGAGAACACAAAAGAATCAAGACAGTGCTATCGGTTCAACAGTATTCCATGCGACTAGAAAACCTGTTAACTCTGAAAGCCCTAGCAAAATATCACTCTTGTTTATAAATCACTTATCATATGACCGCATGTTGAACCCTTTCTTTCCATGTACTGAAGAATCCTACATTCAGCTCTTAGGCATTCTGCATTTCTTTGCCAATCTTGTAGCTGAGTATCTTGTTCCAGTCGATTTTGGTGCGGGTAACTGGAAGCTACCGGCGCAAGGCCTTGAATGTGGTGTCTGACATGGTTTGATAGTTCACTAATTGCCGTCTGATACTCATTTTCTGCATCCTCTGATTTTAATAAATTCCTTGGCAGTCTGGACTTCATTCAAAACAGTTACTGAGTCCTGTACATCTTTATGACTAACCAACTGAACATTGCCATCTTCATAATAGTGAACCTGAATCTTAAGTACTCCAACCACCTGGGCTGTAGGTGGTGTGATGGTGAACTTCCACTCTGATCTCCAACGACCATTCCAGAAGTTTTTAGGCTGAAACTGGTGGCTTTCAATACATGCAATAATGGTCTGTTGCCCATCTATAGCTTTAGCATACACAGTACAGAAGCCGTTGGAATAATGATATTTCACATAGGCCCTTAAAGCACTGTCACAGGATTCTCTCCAAGACTTCAGACCTCCGTCTACGTCCTCTGGCTGGGGGTCACTTGCTTCTTTCCGTAAATGGTCAAACTTAAAGGAAATTTTGCTTTTTGGATCTAAAAATCTGCTATTACCCAGGTCACCGTGTTCTGTAATTAAGACCTGATCTTCATATCCTTCTATCTTCACAGGCCTGAACTGATCCATGTTATACTGGGCAAATGCATGTGCTGCCCCTTCCCTGAGGAGATTGTCATTATTAAGTAGTAGCCGGACATCATTGAACACTTCATTAAATTCTCCTGGGGGTGCATGAGTGATGAATTTAGCAGCTACGCGTACCTTCTCCTCATCCGACACCCGATCCTCGAAGTCGGCCATCTTGGGCTGCTCTCCCTCTGCCCATTTTTTAAGAGGATTGTTATTTTTGGTTTGTTTTCTGGTATCGAATTGCCTAGGTTCTTTATATATTTTGGATATTAACCACTTATTGGATATATCATTTGCAAATATCTTCTCCCACTCAGTAGATTGCGTTTTTGTTTTGCTGATGGTTTTATTCGCTGCGCAAAAGCCTTTTATTTTGGTGTTGTCTCAATTATTTTTGCTTTTGTTTCCCTTGCCTGAGGGAAGAAGAGTTATTCTTAATATGCACATGGTGTATTCCAGGTAGGTGATCACCAAATGCCATTATGGCACACTTACAAGGTTTTAGTGTGGTGCACAGTGAAGGAAGTAGTGGGAAAAATTAGTCATGCCTCACACTAATATGCCAAAATTAAAAGAATTTGCAAAAAAAAAAAAAAAAGAATTTGCAACAGATAGCATCCTAGTCTCAATCTAAGCAACAAGTTTATTTCACCCTTCATCCACATTAGATTAAATGCTAAGTTAAACTTTTGTTTCTGTGGTGGTTTGTACTTATTTTGTATTTTTTTTTTTTTTTGTTATTTTACAGTTTTAGGAGATGGAGGCAAAAGGAGTTCATTTCAAAGTTTATTCTCATACATATTTAAATCTCCCATGAAAAGATTTCCCCTTTAAATAGTTTTTACATTACTAAATAATGTGTTGGAAACAATGGTGTAGTTGAAAGATCATGAACTTTGGAATGAAAAGAGAACCACATTCTGATTGGCTGCACCTTAACTGAGCAAGGAAAAGTAACTTCTCTGAGCCTGTTTTCTCATCTGTGAGAATGATAATGGCAGCTCTGCTGAGCTGTTAAAATCAGGTCATAGATGAAACTAAGCGCAGGCACTGTATGTTTGTTGTCTTCTTTTCTCTTTATACTCAATCTATTTTGCCGTCTAAATTTTTCAGCAGCAACCAGGGAATAGCATGGGCCATAGGTTAGCAGCACAGTGCATTTTTGGTCCACTTAGCCCTCATAGAAATAATGAGAGAGGCAGTGGAAAATAAAGCTTAAGGTATTGGAATTATTTATAGCAGTAAATTAACTCATGTTCTTTTTGGTTCCCCAAAGCGGAGGTAATCAGGGTGTGTTTAACCTGCTACCTAAGGCTAAGCTGGAAGCAATCTCAGGACAAACATTTTCTTAGATATTGTTTTCCTCTTCTTCAAATTAATATGCCTTCAATCTTTAATCCAAAGTAATTAGCACAAATGCAAACTTCTAGATCTAAACTAGTAAGGGATTTAAAGTTTTGTATATTCTTGCCTCCCTGTGGCAGATTGACTAGACAAGCAGGAGTTTTATTTCTGAGCCCTTTATCCTATTCCACTGACCTGTGGGACTGCTTTTTAACAGTCCCATACTATTTTGACTACTACAGCTCTGTGGTATATCTTGATACTGGGGATTGTGATACCTCCAGCTTTATGCTTTAAGATTGCCTTGGCTATTTTGTGGTTCCATATACATTTTAGTATCATTTGTTCTAGTTCTGTGAAAAATGATGTTGGTATGATAGGAATTGCACCGAATCTGTAGATTGCTTTGGGTAGTATGGACATTTTAACATATTAATCCTTCCAATTCATAAGCATGGAACGTTTCCTTTGTGCCACCTTCAATTTTTCATGAAAGCTGATGGATGTGAAATAAAAACCTTTCGACTTTGGAACACAATAGACAATTTATAAACTTTGCACACCTACAAAAAATAGAACTGGAAGTAACAAAACATAAAAGGGCTAATAATATAGATTCTTTTAATTCTTTGGAGGAAAAGTCTCTAGCATGAAATCTATGCTTATAAAATTTTACTGTGAGAATACATTAAATATGTTATGTTTTACATATGTTAAAACCCTAATAGTAACTTTTCATAGTGAATATGGGTCAAACAATCGCATTTGAGTCAGATTGCTAATCCATAGTGTGGTACATGAGCTAAATACCATGGGCTATTTCATATTAACTTTTATGAGTTCTTATACTCTTTCATTAAGGAAATCTTGGAGACCAAGTCATTTAATAGGTTATGGACTCGAGAGTTGCACTTAGCAGTTTACAATCTACTACAACTAGGACGTGTTCAGTTACTAATAGGCAGTATTTTTTAATGCCTTATGAAAGGGGGATGGGAATAGAGAATGATCCATAGTGGTATTTTTTTTAACAGAACCTTGAAAGATGGATATGCTATTATTGATAGGAATGGTATAGAATGTTCCACATGAAAAGCATGAGCAAAAACAGACAAAGCAGCACGCTGTGCTCACGAGTGACAACGACTGTAGATTGTGTGGCATGTGGGGTTCACAAAAGCAGTTTAGGATAGGTTGGAACTCCATAAAGTAGGCGTTAGGGGCTTAGAAGTCCAAACTGTTAAACAGAGTAGTAATGTAAACAAGGAATAATATGCAGAAAGGAGCAATAAGCTTTGAGGTAAACGTTAGAAGCTTATGACCATCAAGTAACAGAGCCCATCCTACAAACCACTAAGAAAAGTTGTCTTGGGTAATATGTAAAGCATCAACCCATCAAAGAAAACTCTGGTCCTTAACTGGTGGCTAGAAAAGAGGCAGTTTATGCCTACCAATCTGTCATACAAATAAGGAATAGTATAGTAGTAGCCACAGAATCTCTCTGGATTGGTATAAAATGACCAGTGGCATCAGCTTTAGGATTAAACTGCAATCTTTGTTCTCTACAATGGATTTAAATGTAGCTCTTCTTGTTCCTACCCATGAAACAAGAGAATTTTGTCAATGCAAGGCAGAACGGGAATGTCAGTTCCAGGCACAAACACAAGAGTATACCTAACTCCTAGTTTGTTATGTTATTATGGCTTAGTGTACGGGGTCTTCAGCTAGACAGTCTTAGTTTAAATCCTGGCTCCTGTCTCTCCTCACGTTCTAGCTGTGTAACTTTGGACAAATTATTCAAAATTCATATCTAGAGTTGAGAATAAATATATAGTTGGAAAGGGAGTTTTAGATAATCTAGATATTCTTTCTTGGCACTAAACACAATGCAACAAGTGATTCTTAAGAGTTTGTTGGCATGTGGAGTCTGAAACCCTATCAATAAAATTATTGTACTCTGTAACATTAAAATTAGTGTTTCTTGTACTTAGAAGGGCTATTTTACCTATGCAGGATTTTGTAGCATCATACTTTGGTCATGGGAAAATACCATTTATTGAGTTATGCAAATCTTCAAAATATTAAACATTTCATAATATAAAAAAATTGTTTAATATTACCACCAGTATAATCAGAAAAGTCTTTAATGAGAAGATGTCCTGAGAAGGTGTCCAGCTCACAATGACAAATAAATACAAGTTTGTCAAAATTCTAATTTTCATTTGAAAGTTACAGTTTTATTATTTGCAACAAATGTCAGGTTAATAAGGCTCACTTTGTTCATTTTTAGGAAATGTCTACCAAATACTATAGACTTATAACCATAGTTTGTCTTAGTCATCTGTTCAAGTAAATAAGAAGCAGGTTTTTTTTTTTTTTTTTTGAGAAAGAACTGAAAGAACTGCATTTCTGTAAAATAACCATGTTTTGGTATGCAGAAATGCTTTTTATATAATTCCCATTTTATCAGATTATGAAAGATGGAGAATGGGATAAAAATTAACTTTTATAGCTTCATCAAGACACTCTTTAAATTTTAAAAGTGAGCCTGTCATTAAAAAATTCAATCAGTAAAAAAAAAAAAAAAAAAAAAAAAAAAAAAAAAAAAAAAATTCAATCAGTATTGCTAATACACTATGCTGCTCTGCCTTGGTTTATGCTACGGTGACAGCAGTTTTACCCACCCTTCATGCAAATGTTAGCATGGGAGTTGCAAATTCTTTTCAGTCTGCACATAATTCTATCAGTTCTATATATTGCAAATAACTTCTGTGCTTTGTCTTTTCATTTTCTTAAGAGTCTTTTGAAGATATTTTTAAAATTTTAATGTTCCCTTATTTGTTTTGTGTGTGTGTGTGTGTGTGTTCTAGGAAATCTTTCCCTATAAGGTCACAGAGATTTTGTTTTCTTCTAGATGTGTTATAACTATTGCTTTTTGGCATATGACTTATCCTTAGTTATTTTTTGTGTATGTTGTGAAAAGGGGAATGTTTTTCTGTATAAATATCTTGCTGTCAGTAACATCTGTTGGGAAAAAAAAAACATGAAAACAGTTGATCTTTTACAGATGTTATTAGATTTAGTTTGCGAATACTTTCTGTGTTTTTGCTCCATCTTCTAATTTTGTTTTGTAATGTTTGGTCAAGTTTTAGTATTAGAACCCTGGTCTCATAAAACAAGTTGGAAGTGTTCCCCTCTCCCACTATTTTCTAAAAGACTGTAGGACTGGTATTTCTTCCTTGAATGGTAAAATTTATACGTGAAACCAAATGGGAGGAAAGTGTTCCTTGTGGAGGATAGTTAATTATTTGAATTGCATTAATAGATGTGAGGCTATTCTGGTTTTGTCTACTCTGGTCAGTTTTGGTTGAGTTTTATTTTTCCAAATTTCCATTTTGTCAAAGTTGCTGCATTTATAGGCATAAAAATCATATTTTTGCATTCTTTTAATTTAGGTCAGAGCCACAGTAGTAACTCTTCTTTCCTTCCTGATATTAGTGACTTGTAATTTCTCCAGTTTACCTGATTGGTTTAATTAGAGATAGACTGATTTTGTTGTTCTTTTGAGAACTAGATACTAGTTTCAATTTTTTTTTTTCTCCACTGTTTTTTGGTCCTGTATATGCTGACTTCTACCTTTCTATTTAATTTGGGTTTACTTTGTTCTTATTTATCTAAAATATAGATTAAATATGTACTTCTTTTTGTTTCTTAACTCTATCATTTAACAATTTAAAGAAAAAAAGGATTCCTGATCGTAACATAATAAACTAAAATTTGGAAAATCCTCAGCTATCTGGAAATTAAGAAATGCATTCCAAAAGAATCCAACAGTGAGAAATGTCCAGGCAAATTAGAATATATTTTGAACTTAAAGATGAAAACGCAACATAACTAATCTTTTAGCTTCATCTCACAAATTTTGATAAGAGGACAATGGTAGTATTAATTGCTTGCTGGAAGAAAAGGTCTCAAATCAGTAATCTAAACTTCTATCATAAAACTAGAAAAGAGTAAAGTAAGCCCAAAGTAAGGAAAAAAAAGAGCAGAAATCAAAACTGAAAGACAAAGTCAATGAGACAAAAAAAATGGTACTCTGAAAAAATAAAATCGACAAACTTCAGTAAGTTTGACAAAAGAGGAAAAAAACACACAAATTACCTATATCAGGAATGAAAACAAGTGATACACTTTCGAGCTTGAAGACATTAAAAAGATAATGAGGTAATACAATGAACTCTACACACAAATGACAAATTTGACAATTTAGATGAACTAGAACAATTCCACACACACACAAAAAAAATACAAACTATCACAAGTCACTCATTATAAAACAGATAATTTAAATAGTCCCATAACTATTGAAGAAATTGTGTGTACTTTACATTCTCCCCATCCTACCCTCCTAATCTCCAGGGCCAGACAGTTTCACAGGAGAATTCTAGTATTCAAAGAAGGACTAATAAATTCTATATAATTATACAAAAAATAGAAGGAACATTTCCCATTTTTATAAAACTAGTATTACCTTAAAACCAAACAGCCAGTAGAAAAAAAACCAAAAACCAAAATCCATGACCAAACTATTAGCAAACAGAATCCTGTAATAGGTATACCCTGGAGATATTTCTGGTATGCAAGTATCATAAAGCAACATTTTGGGTTTTCCAGTGCATATAAAAGTTATATTTATACTGTAGTCTATTACGTATGTGACTGCATTATGTCTAAAAGAAAGTATATACCTTAAAAAATACCTTATTGCTAAAAAATGCTAACCATCATCTATCTGAGCTTTCAGTGGGCTCATCACAGATCATAACAATAATGAAAAAGTTTGAACCTATTGTGAAAATTACCAAACTGTGACAGACTCAGAACAAATGCTGTTGGAAAAAAATGGTGCTGGAAGACTTGCTTGCTGCAATGTTGCCACAAACCTTCAATTTGTTTAAAGGAAAAAAAAAAAGATAGTTATCCATGAAGCATAATAAAACAAAGTGTGTCTGTACATAAAAAGAATTATAGACATGACCAAATGGGGTTTAATCTAGGAATACCAGGCTGGTTTAATATTAAAAAATTAAGCAATGTAATTCATAATATTAACAGGTTAAGGAAGTTACATGATCATATCAATCAATGCAGACAAAGCAATGAACAAAATTCAATAACCCATACATGATAAAACTGATCAAAGTAGGAATGGAAGGAAACTTCTTTACTTTGATAAAGAATATATACTAAAAGCCTATAGCTAACACAATACCTAGCTGGTGAAAGACTGAATGCTTTCCTCGGAATTCTGGGGAGAAGGCAAATATGGCAGCTCTCATTAGTAATCTTATATAACACAATGCTAGAATTTCAAGCCAGTGTAGTTTAAAAAAAAAAAAAAAAAGGAAATAAAAGGCACACAGATCCAAAGGGAAGAAAACCTGCCCTGATTTGCAGATGACATGATTGTGGGAGTAGTCAGCCTATTTGATTACTTTACCGTATTGGAAGAGGTTTCTCAAGGTTTTGCTTTTGCCTTCTTAGTGTACCTGAAATGCCCCCGCAAAAAGGGGAGGAATCTTTTGCAAATGTTTGACCTTCTTCCTAAAAATAATTTTCTCACATTGTGCATACTGCTCATCCAGGTATGTCTTAAATTTATTATGTACAATAAATACAAATGTTCAAAATGTCAGAAGGGTAATGTATCATAGATTCTGGAGACCAACTGCCAAGATTGGTATCCTGGCTCTGCCTCTCTATTAACTGTATGGTCACTAAAGACAAGTTCCTTAACTTTTCTGCTCAATTCAATTTCTTCAAATATATGAATGATGCTGATCAAAAGTACTTACCTCAAATGTGAAAACATGTGCAAATGAGAGTAGCATCTGATGTATAAAAGAGCTTAGTAATAAATGTTACTCCTGTTACTGCACATGTATGAAATAAATGTGCCCATTTCCCCTTCATTTCTTCCAATCAAAGAATACGAACAACATGACTCACAAAAATTTAATATGTTTGAGCATTCTCATCAAAGAGTGAGATTATATGACAAATTAGGGGAACAAGTAGATAATTTGTAGTAAAGAAAATGAATTCATCTGGCAAAATACTCAAGCTCACAAGTTATTTATAAAGTGCTAGTTAAAACAGCAATGAAGTGCCATTTACAACTAGCAAATCAGAAGTAAAAATTACAGCCAGTGCTGACTAGGTTGTGGTCAATAGGTATACGACTTGATGACAAGTGTGAACTGACTGAGCTGTCCTGGCAAACAATTTGCAATACATTCAAAATGAAATAAAAAACGCATGCCTGCCTCTTATATATGTGATATTATACTTTCTGTAATTCAACATAATTCAACATTTACATCTTTGTCTCCCTCTCCTCCCACAGCAGGCATGAACTAATTCCAGATTCAATCCTTTCTGATATGCGCATTTTATCAGTTAATCTGGATGTTATCTGACATCCTCAGATATGTATCAGAATGAAGGATAAGAAATCTTAAAGCCAAAAACTATAAGCATATATTAGGGAAAGGATAATATAAAGGAACTAAGACTTAAGGATCAAGAAGGGATGTGGGGCCCAAATAACAAACTCAAGGTCAGATAGGTTAGGTCATGTGAGGGCTTTTAAGATTCAAAATTTGGAGACACTATTCTGGTGATGTACTTAGAAATAATAGGAATTACACACAGTAATCTTTTAGCAGTTGGCAGTGCTTCTTTTGAGTTCTTTTGGTAAAAGAGATGGATCTAGTTATGTATCTGATTCAAAGAAAAATGTGGTTTAGTCTGTTCACTCTCACATTCTCATTCACTAATAGATTGTTACTGACTGGATTACGAAAAGGCTGACAAAAGTCTCTGAAAACATGAAGAGACTTCAGATAAATGTGGATAGCAGCATGCACCACACCTTCTCCTAGGCTATTAAAAATCTATAAATACTTTTTAAAACCTTCAGATTGCACAGACCAATTACAAAGCATAAAGAAACATGATATCCAAACATGACTGAGTCTAAATCAGGGCTCTGGCACTGTATCTTCATAGAACTAACCACAAATAGCTCAGGGAATGCCTAACAGCTTCCTTTGTGTTCCCTTTGTTGGTCCAGATGCTCACTTTCTAAGTCTTCCTTACCTAAATGACTTTCTTAACAGAAAACACACTAATATCACCTTAGGAATTAAACTAATTAAAAGCTGACTATCAGCTATATTTATCCTATAATTTAATTTCATCTGTTTCTTTGTATTTTTGCAAACAGAATCTACCACCAGCCAGGTACCTCAGGCTCCCCAACATATATAAAAGAATTGTGTAAGAAAAAGCATTTGAGGACGTGCATAAAATCACAATCACAGTAATTGGACCACAGTTACATTAATTAAGAAAAGGGGAATCTATACTCATTTAGAAGTGATTATATAAAGGAAGAGAAAATATGGGTTAAGTAACAAAACATTACATTTTTACATAAATAAGCCCAAGTTCTTTATGTTTAAAAAAACCAGTCAAGGTGAAGGAGTAAATCTGTACTTTTAACTTCCAGATGTGGTCATTTGGGTCCTTTTGCCTTGGAGGTGGTTTCCTTTGGAATCTTTCCATTTTGACACTGAGTAAATCTGGCTACTGTAGAAACACCATCCACAAACTTGGTTTTGAAAAGGACATTTGCATTGTTGAACATACCCTCCTTTAGTGACACGACAATGAACTTAAGGGAAAAAGGAAAAAAAAAAAAAGCATAAATGCTATTTTTTGTAATCTGAAGAAATGCACTATTTTTATTCTGGGGTTAAGAACTGTCTAGAGGTATTCTGATTATTTCTTTCAAAGCTTGGTTCAAAGCAAATGCACATGCTCAAATCCAAGTAACAGTTCTAATATTAGGCACCTATATGGATTCTAGCTTTCTATATTTGGGTTTTAGGAGTCTCTTTTACCTTGAGTGCTTCATTAACCAAGTTTACTATTTCCTGCCAGTTGACTGCTTGTTGCTGCCCTCTGCAGCTGGCATCACTGTTTTGTTGCTACAAGTGCGAAATGCCCTGGTGAAATAGCTTTCCCTGGGATATTTTAAAAATATCAGAGAAGGCTACAAGTTCCTGTAAGCACTACCACTAGCTCAAATGGACATTTACAGAATTAAGAAAAGGTACCACTTCACTGTTACCTGTTAATAAACACAGTCTGTGAGAACTATGAAAAGTGAAGCTCCCAGCGTTGGATTTTGCATGATCTACACAACCACATTTGGGAGCCCCAGTTCCTACAGCAACAGTTCAATAAAAACAAACTGTTCTTAAAGGGCTTTGGGCTTTTATTTCCTACCCAGGAAAAATGCTGAGTACCCCCATCAAGAACCCTATGATTTTCTGATTTCTTACTTAGATTGTGTATCCTCTGGCAGCTAGCTAGAGAAAATAGTAACGTCAACCATAAATTAATTCCAAATTATGAAAAACTTCGATTCTCCTTCATCGTACAACCAACAATGGTAATGTCTGGATCTTTCTTTAATAGGAAACCAACCCTTTTTTCCCCTTCTCTATCCATTTGAATGTAAGTTTGTCTAAATAATCACTGTATATTTAAAGAGATACATTAATACTTTAATATTCTTCGATCCTAAATATCTTAGTATTGGCCATTACTAAAGAATAGTTTTAGAAAACAAATACTATACTTAAAACTATCATGGAGACATTTTTTCTGGTTCTTACCTGAGAATGTGTGAAATGGGTACGCAGCATCTGTCCAATATTCTGGGTGTGAGAAAGGTCCAAGGCTGCATCTACCTCATCCAGGATATAAATTGGAGCAGGTTTGAAGAGGAGCATGGACAATATTAATGACAAAGCTACTAACGACCTATGAAAAGATCAGAAGAGAAGTCACCAAAACTTGATTTTACCACTCTTTACCAAAACACTAAAGCAAATCTGCTATCCTCTTATTATGGGTAATGCAGATTTAGCTGAAAATCACCATAGAAATAAAGAATCTTAAATTTCAAACTTCAACACTTTTATTGTATTAAAATGTTTCTTTTAATTTAGATTCTCCTATTTTCTCTTAAATGAGTTTTATTTTAACAGACCAGGTTTATATTCTTCTTTCCAATCAAATAATCAGGATAATTGGTATTTATCCTTAAGGAAAGATCATGTTAGGTTCTTTCTTTCCTTCCCCAATTGCTATTTAGGTAGCAGGCGACTGAGGGCTATATACTTACCTGTAAAGACAATAACTACTGTCTTGGTGATAGTATAACAGGTTTAGGTGCCCTCTTTCAAACTTTTACTATGCATGCACTTATGAGTATACACAGACACACACAAATACCCACTTTTTGTACTGGTACCATTTAAGAGTAAGCTGTATCGACTATGACCCATTACTCCCCAATGTCAGAAGTTCAAACAATTATTATGTGGTTAATTTTGTATGTCAACTTAACTGGATCACGGAGTACTCAAATATTTGGCTACACTTTATTTTTGGGTTTGTGGGTTTGTCTCTGAGGGCATTTCTGGGTGAAATTTGGATTTGAATTGGAAGACTCAGTAGAGCAGTTTGCACTCTCCAACGTGGATAGATATCTGATATCCTACAACTTGCTGAAGGCCTTAACAGTAAGAAAGGTAGAGGAAAGAATTTGTTCTTTCCTGCCTTGTTACTT
Source organism: Vulpes lagopus (assembly GCF_018345385.1). Lineage (NCBI taxonomy): Eukaryota > Metazoa > Chordata > Mammalia > Carnivora > Canidae > Vulpes > Vulpes lagopus. Next base: position 72,706,777 of record NC_054830.1, read on the forward strand.
GAGCTGGGACATGGATATTTGGTCTCCATGCTCCTGGTGCTCAGGCCTTCAGACCCACATTGAATTACACCACTGGTCCCCCTGAATTTCTAACCTGCAGACAAACTGCGGAACTTCTCAGCCCACACAGTAAGATGAGCCAGTTCTGTATTAAAAAATGATCTTTTCATATACATACACAAACATACACCCCCCGCCCACTGGTTCTGTTTCTCTGGAGAACCCTAATACACCTTATTTAAAAGCTGAGTTAGGCACCCCAGATTTTAGAGCTCCTTTTCAGTTCTCTTTTAACTAGCCATCCCCTGTAACTGTATCTGGTTTTGTTCTAATTTGGTATGAAGAATCATATAATAATTCTTACATTTTTTTCTTAAACATTTTATTTAAAAAAGCTTTTTTTTTTTTTAAATAGAGAAACCAAACTTTCTAGCAAGGGCATGTAAAAAACAGTGCAATAAACAATAGCAAAACTGATATCTACCTCTATAGAGGGGAGTGGAGGTTATTCAAGCATCCTAAAATTATTTTTCATTGGCTCTCTCTGTGCCAAATGTTTACAGCACTGAACTTTCTTTCAACTTAACTTTTCAGGAAAAAAAATCTTTCACCAAGAGTTATACAGTGCTGGATATACATCTAAAATAATGGTATATATCTAGAAATAATTTTGTATCATCTTAATTATGGAAATAATTTTCAGGTCCCAATAAGAAAATAAGCATTCATTTTAGGTTATCTTCAGAACATTTTCTAAGGCTTTGGCAAAAAAAGTTAGATATTGGGATCTGAACCATGGAATTCAATTTTAAAGTCACCGAAAGGTGTCTTATACTGTTAAAATATTTAGGAATTTTATCATAATGAATTATAATCAGAGGATCACTATTATATCATAAAAATGACAAAGGATTTCATAAGGAAAATTAACAGGTCTTGGTGTTTTCTAAATACATAAGAGTTCCATGATGGCATCATAGGGCACATGAGAAAAATTTAACTACTAGGACTGTACAGCCTGCAGGGGAAAAATGCAAAATTAATAACCATCTTTAATTATGTGAATATTCACAATTTTCTCTCAGTAGGTTTTAATTATTTGGTTCTCTACAGCAGGTAAGGATTTAGGCCACATGACCTCCTAAGTGTGCCGATTGAATCACCGCGTTAAGACTGGGAAAGAGGTCCCTGAAGCCTAGAACATGCTATTTCCAACACTAATTCATTCCTTTATGTAGATCCAAATTTCCATCTGGTATCATTTTCCTTTTGCCTGAAAACTTCCTTTAACTTTTAAAGTTCTGCTGGGATCAGACTCGTTCAGCTTTTGCTTTTCTGAAAAAAATATTTATATTGACTTCAATTTAAAGAGTATTTCGAATAGACATAGAATTCTTGGTTGATATGTTTTTCTTTTACCACTTTCTAGTTGTTGTTCCAGACTTCTGGCTTGGACTGTTTTTGACAGTAAGCCTGAAGTCCTTTCTATCTTTGTTCCTTGGCACATAATATGTCTTTCTACTTTTGGCTGCTTTTAAATTTTTTTTTCTAAAATCACTGGCATATAAAATCACAATTTCATATAACATGGCTTTGCTATGTTAGCATATGTGTGTGAAGGAGAGGGATATGTTTATCTTACCTAGGGTCACAGAAACGAAGACTGTGGGTTTACAGAACTCATCAAACTTGGGAAAATTTGGAGCCATTATTTCAAATATTTTTCTATCTTGCCTTTTCCTTTTTGAAATTCCAAGTACATGTATGTTAGATGGCTTGATGTTTTCTCATAGGTCACTGAAGCTCAGTTTTATAGTTTTTTCTCAGTTTAGTTTTAATAGTTTCTATTTGCTGTAATTTCAAATTCATTAATGTTTTTTTTTTTTTTTTACATTGTCTAACTTGTTAATGTCATGTGGTGAATTTTTTTAGGCATATTTATTCTCTCTAGAAATTCCACTAGATTCCTTTTTCCTTGTAATTTTTGGAAATAACTAACACAATTCTATAACTTCCTTGCCTTCCATTTTTATCCACCTGTCAATTCTGGGTCTCCTTCCATTGGAATAATTTTTTTCTAGGCAATGAGTCACATTTTCTTGATTTCTATCCAGTATTTTTTAATCAGATGCCAGACATTGTGTTATGTTAGAATCTAAATTGTGGTATCTTTCTTTAAAAGCACTGGACTAAAAAAAAAATAAAATAAAGCACTGGGCTTTGTTCTGAGAAACAACTACGTTACAGGAGGATCAGCTTGCTCTCTTAAAGATTTGCAGTGAACTCTGCTGTGTGTGTGTAAGGTAGCCTTCACTTTGGGGGCAGTAAAGACTGAATGCAAAGATGTTGCTTTCTGGGGCCTCCCAAATTTTAATTTGTTTCTTTAATTTAGTGAGTCCACTAGGCTTTGTGTGGATTCCCCTCCCTGCACCTATAATCCAGAAACTTCTCCAATGGAGAAAGCTGGAGTAAACACTGAGCTGAGAACTTTTATTTCATTGCTCATAGGTATCATATTCTTGGGCTATTCATTTCCCAAAGCCTAAAAATAATTACTTTTCATATATCTTATCTAGTTTTCTAGTTGCTTATCCTAATTTCTCCTTTGTTGCCTACTACTTTAAAGGTTTATTTAGTCATTTGAGAGAGAGAGAACACATGCAAGTGGGGAGAGAATCCCAAGTAGACTCCCTGCTGAGATGGAGCCCAATGTGAAGTTCAATCCCATGACCCCAAGATTATGACCTAAACCCAAATCAAGAGTGGGACGCTCAAAAAAAAAAAAAAAAAAAAAAAAAATAGAGTGGGATGCTCAACTGAGCCACCCACAACCCCCTGTTGCCTACTATTTTAATCAAATGTTCCAAAAAATCTTCAATCTTATATACTAAGCTCCTTAAATTCTACATATAAAGATTACCTACCAATTTTCAACTTTGTTTTGCTTAGTTAGATTATGGATTATAATAAAATAAGAGGAATGAAACATCATAATACTGAAAAGGGATTACTCACCTCTGACCACCACTAAGTTCTGTTAGGTTTTCTTTCCAAGTATTTCCTAAAGCAACCTTGAATTCCAGACCATCCAATACAGTTTGGCCCTCTGGTGGTGCAAGCATAGCATTAGCACCAGGCAAGAGAGTAGAAAAAATAGACCCAAAGTCCTTGTTCACCTGGATTTAAAAAACAAAAAGATATTAAAATATTATAAAAGGCTTTTCAAGAATAGTCAAATATTGGTATGTGTATATTCAATCTACTAGATACATTTTGTTGTCTCTTACTAACTCAGATATTCACAAATTATGGTCCATGTGATAAATCTGGCCATGCCCATTTGTTTATGTATTGTCTATGGCTGTTAAAACTAAAACAATAGTCTAGTAATTTCAACTATATGGCTCGAAACATTAAAAATACTTACCTGTTCCTTTACAGAAAAAGTTTACTGAGCTCTGCTCTAACTTCTAAGGGGAACTAGAGGCTATACTTCTAACTGTACTCTGAAATTTCGATACTTTTGTAAGCTATATTATAGGAATCTTGAGATTCCAGAATCTTCCTTCAACTATATAATATAGGAGACAGAAGTTGCAGTTGCAAGTGGCAGAAACAAAAAACTCTTGGGTATAAAATGTTCTCTTATAAAACTTGTTTTCTTTCGACTGCTTTGATGGGCCAGTGGTGATCAGCTAACCTTAAAAAGCCTAAGATCACAATGAGGTCTAAGAAAAAAAAAAGGCATGAAATCAAACAACCAGATCTGACATTAGATGGTCCTTGTCTGTAGGCTTCTTTTCAGCCAAAGAAGTTGTCAAAAAACAGGAACAGGATTAGACCCCAACAGAAAAGGCTAAAGAAGCTGTTTGGCTTATCACCATCAAGCCACAGATTACCTAGAGATTTAGGGTCAGTATTCTAATTTTAATTGGGTAATTTTTGTACACACACGCTTGGATCAATGATTTGAGAATGTGGTCATTGGTCTTCAAAAAAATACACAACTAATAATTTTAGAGCGTTCAGTAAATTTGAGAGCGTATACACACACAGGCACAAACCCATGAGGATCTGACAGTCATGTTCCCTGAAGAAATCTACAAATTCAAGCGCAAATAAACAAGAGATCTAGATACCAAGGAATACAGTTTTAAGAGTAACTGCATACATACTGAGTAATACCCTACACAGAGTTAATAGATTTTAGTTTTATCTGGGATAGATTTCTGGAGCTAGGTGAGGTTCATCACAATGGAGAGGGCCACTCTCTTTTTTGGGAATGATGAAGATAGCAAAGTATTTATAAACAACTTTGGTTCTTTTTCCGTTCTTTAATTTTTTGTCCAGGTAGGAGTGAGACACTAAACAGGATTAAAACAGTAGACTGCTACTAAACCCTGAACATGACCATGGATTCCATGTGGAAACTCCTCCAAAGAGTAAAAGAGAAACTTAACAGTTAGTGGGTAAAGAAGAAGATAGTCCTATTCATGATAGGAAATGCATTACTTTCATGGACATATATAAAGGTGAAATGTGACTGAATTTGAAAATCCAACACAGGTAAGAAGGAAACAGAAAAATAACAGAGCCAATGCTGAAAATACTCTGGCTTTCTGAATTGAATGTGCTGGAACCCAGAAGTATACAATGCTAATAACACTACTTACCTCAATAGGTTATTTTGAGGATTAAATGAGAACATTAATATGAGAATTGTATCTAACATATAATAAGCACTGAATAAATCTACCTGCTTTGAGAGAAACTTAGAAATTGGGGGAACATCAATTTAAAGGATAAATTTGTACTTGCATTAAATGCAGGAACCATGGGGAAAAGTTCTCAAATCCAGTGTTAAATCCACACTTATACAAAGATAATGGGACCCACTTTTTGCATGCCTTTAAAAAAAGCAAACTCCATAGGGAGATGGTACACTGAAAATAAGTCATAGAGTAAGAACAAGGTGACTAAACGGGATAATTGTGCTGCCATTACTGAAAATGAAGTTTTCAGAATTCCAAATAGTTACAGAATTATTTGGAGGCAAAGTACCCAATTAAATCCCAGAGGCACAGGCTTGTTAAAGTACCAAACAGCACAGTAACTATGTTTGAAGTCTTTTGACTGAGAATCTTTTGCTAGGATGATACAGGAAAACTTCCACATAAGAGGCTATGGAATTTATCCTAAAGCAGACGAATTACACGCAGCCTAGGAAGTGAAATAATAGTAAAGAACCTTGAAATCTGCTAAAGTTGTTATGATACAAGACAAAAAAAGTACTTGGGATTTTGCTGAATGACAGTCCAGTGAAAGAGAATTCTAAACTTCCTTGCTTACTGCCCAATTTTTTTAAGGGCAATTTTTTTAAGGGCAATTAGCAACTGAAAGGCAATCTTAACTTTGGTTCTAACTTAGGAAGAGAATCCCAGTTTTCCATCTTTGGCTATATGATCTTAGGCTATTTCACCTTTCTAAGCTTTTATTTCTTCATCTATAAAATATGGATGGTTAACTATCAGTTATGGAATTATTCATTAAAAGTACAAAATGCTTCACTAAAAACCTACAAAATGCATAACTATGAATTTTGAAATGCAATTAATAACTTCTAAGTGAGGGATGCCTGGGTGGCTCAGTGGTTGAGCGTCTGCCTTCGGCTCAGATGGGATCCCAAAGTCCTAAGGACTGAATCCCACATCAAGTTCCCCAGGGAGAATTCGCTTCTCCCTCTGCCTATGTCTCTGCCTCTCTCTCTGTGTCACTCATGAATAAATAAGTGGTAGGGAATATGCCAATCTTTAGTTAGAGAAATGCTATGAGAAGGAATATTTGACCTCTGTGAGTCTAGGCAAGGAAACCAAGGAAGTTAGAATCAACCAAAGGGGTCCTTGGGAGGTGCTTTCCAGTGATCAGAGCTTCCCAATGCAAATCTGAGAATGCTTCTAGCTTCAAGCAGAAGGTGAGTAGGGTATGGCAGATACTGGACAGAATCTAAGGTTTCAGATAAATAGTATTTTGAAGGTAAGAATGAAAAATAAATCTAGAAAGTTAGAAAGTTAGAAATTTAATATAAGTTAGGACCCAGAGAAGTAGACTAAGAGTATGAAGGAACACAAACTTATTACCTTTGTAAATCAGTAGTAGGTAAGTCTAAAAGGACAAATGCATTTAAAAGTCAAGGAGGTTTTAATTAAGGTGTGAATGTGTGCCTCATTCAAACACAAATCATTTCAAATTCATCTTAGCGTATAAACCTATTGACAATATTCTTCATAGTTGCCTCATAGAGAATAAATGACAATATTTTTGGTTCAAATACCTTTTGCCAAGCAATATTTAGGGCTTGGTTTTTCTTCTGGTCAAGGTCTTCTATAGTTGCAAGGATTTTGGATTTGTCATTTTCTACAATTCTTTTCTTCTTCATCAGGTCATTATACTAGTAAGATTAAAAAAAATCATAATTAGAAAAATATAAAATTTTCCTTATATTCTAGAATTCAGTCAGGAATAGGGGTTTAATTTTTATATATAATATACATACTCCTGTTTACCAGAAAGGTATACTGCATTAAGAGTCATGATGTAAACCAAATCATGAAGAAAGTAAATATATCACCTATATGCAAAGTTTAGTTGCTATTATTGAGAATTTATAGGATGAGCTCCTGACGTATTCTGATTCCACTAATACTTCTACCAGAGCTTTCTAGCAGCCAAGGCAAAAAAGAAAATGTCTTATGTAAACTCAAAAGTAGCCCTGGCATGCTTTCTTCTTAAGGTCAGTCTCAGCAGTGACATAAAATTTCAATTCCTCACCATTATATACAAGCCCTACATAATTTGGCCCTTACTTATCTCTGACTTTTTGGTATCCCACTTCTCCCCAGGCTCCAGCTGTATGGTCTTTTTTCAGTTCCTTGAACATAATAAGCTCATTATAGCCTTACAGCCTCTGCATTCTTCTCTCTTCCTGGAATGCTTTCTCTGTATCTGACATAATTGGTGCCTCAAGTATCATATCTTCAGAGTGGTCTTTCCTGGTTAATGTAGAAACTCACTGATAAAAAAAAAATTGAGGGAGGCTGCAAAGGGATAATTACACCATGAGTAGCAGCAGAACTTTCTAATAATCCTCAATTAATTTCTCCTCAAAGCCTCAAAGGAGGTTTCAAACTCTTCCTTAAAAATTCCAGCCAATCCTGCTCATGTCCCCTTGCTGTCTCTCTGCTTTATGGCCAAGCTCCTAAGACTTCCTCTCTATAATTTTCTCTTATTCCTTGCATAATTCCATGTAGTTTCTCATGTGGACAGACACAAAATACAACAAAACAAAAGGCCACCTTGCTTATCAACAACAGAGCTTTCCCCCCTCTGGTAAGGAAATGGGAGTTGGCAAATTCTTTTAAAGAAGTATTAGACCCAGTTATCATATCTAATAAAAACAAAGAAGTGAATAAATTTCATGATCATATGCAGCTCAAATTCAGACCAGATTTTCTTCCACATATATGGCATATATTGCAAAGCCTTAATGGAGAAATAGAATCCAGCAGGAACATTTTATAGATAGATCACAACATGAACATTATTAGCCTATTTGGCATCTAACATAATATAGATTCTTTGTAGATACTAATGTCAATAACAATTACAAAAAAGACCCATTATAGAAAAATTTCTTAAAAGTAATTGAGCTCATAAGTATTACCACTTTTAAAGAGCTCTCATAATTCTATGATACAAATTCAAACAGAATCTTGCAAATTTAAAGAAGGTATATGGCATAATATAAAACTACTCAGACTGCTATTTCCTATGGAGCTGTCAAGAATATGGATTGCTTTCCCCTGTAGATTTTTATAGTAACATGGCAGATTTTTAAAGTTTTGTCAGGGTTGGGGAGATGGATAACATTATCAAGTAAGTGAGCATTAAAACAGAAGATGCTGCTGGATTTACAAGTTAATTAATGAGTGGCTATGCATATAACAATATTAGTCATTATTATGTAATGGTTCCAGGACACCCTTGAGTCAAAAGGCATACAACAGTTATGGAATGAATGGTAAGGAGGCAGATAGCTGAGTACACCTTATTTTTCAAAGCCCTTTCAAGGCAAGTGAAAGAAAGGATAGAAATATGAGGAGGTAACCAGAACAAACTGTTGTTTTTATGTACACAGAGAATAAGAAAAGGGTACAATATGTTTATGGCAAAGCCAATAGAAAAGTTATTCAAGGTACAAAAGAATATATAAATAACTGATAATGCAAAACAATGTAATAAGAACTGAAAAGAGAGAAAGGGAAAACAGAAAAAAATCCAGTATCAAAGGCATCAAGCAGAAAATTTCCTAATATTTGCTGCAAGGGTCACAGAGAGCCATCAATGCTACTCAGGTGGCCAAAGGAAAAGGGTTTACCCGCTCTTCAGCTTCTGTTAGAACATTCATAGCTCTCATGTTGACATTTCTCCCCAGTTTCTCCTTCATTTCTTGCAATTTCTGAAGTCTCTGTCCAGCTTCTTTTGGGTTGTTGGTCTTAAAATCATAGGCGCTATTAGGTTGCCCAAAAAGGTGTTTCTCTGCATTAATCCAGTCATAGTCTTTCAACATTTTGGAGACCTAGTTACAGAGGATAATAGAAGCATCTATCATTGTTTACAAATGGATATTTAAAAACCAGTTTCTTGGGGTGCCTGGGTGGCTCAGTTGATTAAGCCTCCAGACTCTTGGTTTTCGCTCAAGTCATGATCTCAGGACCCTGGGACTGAGCCCCACTATGGGCTCCAAACTCAGCAGAGAGTCTACTTGAGGATTCTCTCCCTCCCCTTCTGCCCTCCTCCTGCTTGTGCATGCTCTCTCAAATAAATAAATCTTTTTTAAAAAAGTTTCTTAAATATTTAGTAATCTTAAATCAACGACTCCTTCATAAAAATGAGGCTCACTGTTAATAGTAAATCTATATTTTTACCTGGAGGATAGGCTCAAAAAAAAAGATGTTGTATAGAAAAAATATCTCCCTATTACTCAAGCACTAGGAGAACCAGCCAGCTCAGGCAAGTATAAAGTATATGTGAAACATTTCCATTAGAATGAAATATAAGTCAGATAAGGCTCCTTCAGATTGTACCAAACTCAAGCAATGGCTTCAAAAACAACTTGTGAGGGAACCTCAGGGTGGCTCAGTGGTTGAATGTCTGCCTTTGGCTCAGGTTATGGTCCAGGGGTCCTGGGATCAAGTCCTGCATCAGGCTCCCTATGGGGAGCCTGCTTCTCTCTCTGCCTCTCATGAATTAAAACAAAAGAAAAACACACAAAACTTATGAAAGTTAGGATTCTTATGGGAATACGTAAGGCATAAACTTAGTAAATTTGTGCAAGCCAAATCCTGATTAACTGATTAATTCTGAGAATTATTAGATGAATAAAAAGCTGCCTAAACGTGACTCCATTCTCTTAGCCACTCTTTTGATAAGGCACAACAGTATACTTTATATAATATAAACTGTTAAAAATTTTAAATTATGGTGCTTAAGGAGACTTTCTCAACTAAAACTGTTTAGGCTGGTGCTTACTGGTAAAATCTAATCCTTGTCAATTTGTTTCTCCTTATTAATTCCAGGGGTATGGTCTCTCCTCCAGGCTCTAAAGATGATCACTTCCAGTCTACCTTCCCGCTGATCCATCAGCTCTAAGAAGTGATTCTGGGTACAGGTTACTTAGCCTTATCTCTAGTGCCTTGCCTATCATCTGATACTAGTTGGTATTCACTAAGTATTTGATAAACCATATACTTCAAAGAATCCTTGACTTTTTAGCAGTTCTATCTGCAAATCTCCTTTTCACCTCCTTAACTGTAAATAAAATCCCCCAGCAATCACCACTACTAGCATTTTCAATTAGCAAAAAACTGTATCATTTTTTTGTTATTTCAGGATAACAGTAATATTAACATTGGTAATATTTCAGTGAATCCACTAATATTAGGCTACCAGGCTAAAAGGAAATCAGTAATAAATTAGGATACTAATGATGCGGCTATGAAAAAAAAAAACATTTTTTTAAAAACTCAGTAATGAACCTGAACAGGAACACATGGCTCTTTCAGAGGGTGGGGTAACTATTTTGTATGCTCTGAGTTTTCTGAAGTTAAATCTCTTCTACTTTCAAGATGCTAACAAAGATTTAAAAGACACCAAACTGTTACACACTCCTCCGAAAACATAATGGGTGAGTTACTAAGACTCATGAGTGCAGCCTCTTAACCAAGCATGAATTTCTGCAAAAGTATGTATTCTCTTTAAAGTACTTAAGACATTGTGATACAAAGAAGGAAGAAACTTTTTAAGAGTGACCAAAAAACTGAGATAACTGCAAAAAGATAGCTGGTAGGCAAAACTGCAAAATTGACTGATTCTCACAAGGACATCCGGAAGCCAATGAAGTCCTTCTTTTAGAAGTTGCCTGTATATGTATTTCTGTGAGTTTCCAATTCATTTTGAAATAAGGTAAACAATATATATTATTAGTACTGATCTATTAATAGATCCATAAATATTTGCGGATTAAAAAATGGTCAGTTCCATGAAAAAACATTATTTGGTGAAAACATGTTGGAGACAGGAATAAATACCTGAAATTTAGAAACAAAACATTTATACTATTTGGTGAAAAGGAACATTGCTGAGAAGCCTTCAAAATAGCTGTAAGCCTCAAAATTATGTTACACAGCAGTTCTGCCATTTCTACTGAATTCCTCATTGAGCAGTTTACCAGAATATTTCAACAACTCAGAAGCAAAAATCTGATTACGGGTAAAAATAAACAACACAAACGTGCCTTCGAAGCAGCATCTTCAGCTTCCCGTTTATGTTTGCTGATGTTGTGGTCCAATTCCTTAATTTTAAGCTGAGAATCATTGTTTTGTTCCTTATGTACTGCTACTTCGGCATATTTAGCTTTAATTACATTGTCTTGGGCTATTATCACTTCTTTTTGTTTGGTCACCTCTTCTTGAGCTTTATTTACAGACTCCTGAAACAAATAATTCAAAGACAACATATAGCAAGGTGCTGTGGACATATTTTTAGTTTATTAAAAGATCTAACAAACTTTGGGCAAGATAGAAATATGTTTAGAGGCAGATGGTCACCTAACCCTCTATATTTTACATCCCCATTAAAATGACTAATTTATATACAGGAAAAAACTTGTTTTACTACTAGAAAAAAGATGGGATGCCAGTGTTCATGCTGGAAGCGACAAAGTTTCTGCTGGGTACAGTGTAGTTGGGATCAACTTGCAGGGATTATAGGAATCTGACTTTTGAGGTCTCAAAAAGGTGGCATTTTTTAGTAGTTAACAAGAAGACAATATGACAGATCCCCAAATATCATTTATCAAGAGTTTGCAGGTTGGTGCTTTCTACTTTTCCCTTTTATAGATATAAGCTATTTTTACCAGTGACAATGGAAGGTCATAATGTTTGGTTCTAGCACAGGGGTCAAAAGAGAAAAAGAAAAGAGAAACTTTTTTGAACAAATAGATCTGTGACACAAAGAAAAAGTTTCTTGCTTTGACTTTTATTATCCTCCTACTTCCCAAGGCTGAAGCTACTCACTCAATCCTCAAAGTGGTAATTAAAACTGCAATTCAGTCTATCAACAACCCCCTGCTCCACAAACCCCTTTCGTTCATCCTAGATCTTAAATCACACTAAATGTTTAAACCAAAAAAACCAGTTCAACTCATGTTTGGGTACAGGGAAAACCTAAGTAGGACAATCTGCTACAAGCCTCTGAGGAAGAGAAAGGTAGAAGGGTGGTTTTTTGTGATGAAAAGCACAAGTAAAAAAAAGTGTAGCAGTTTTTTAGGCATGCTCATTACAAAATGATCATTTTGAGCAATAAAGAACACTTAATGTTATGGTTAGGTTATTGAATGTGCTCAAAGTGCTTTAATTTCCTAAAATGTTTAATCTGTGTCATTAGAGATCTTCTGAGGAAGGAAAATAAATCAGGGCATTCATATAAAAACCGAAAAATAATTTTAACTTTTTGAAACATTTGAAGAACAAGAAAAGAAAGTGAAAAATAGTCTGGTGATTATTAACCAAAGGGAAAAATAACAGATACAGGCCTATTAACTAACACCATATCTAAAAAAAAAAAAAAAAAAAAAAAACATGTTTATGAAGATTTTCTCATGCTTACAGGTTAAAAATTGCATTGCAATTTTGACTACTTTAATCTTTTTTATAATAATAGGAAATTGTCACTAAGGTTGAGCAGAAATGAAATTTTAGTTTTGTCTAATTATTTAGTAGACGGTTTCTTTTCTTAGCCTCTGGGGAGTGTCCTTTGCTATTCTTATCAAAGAGAGGAAACAATTTAGAATGAAGAGCCTGAAAGAACCACCTTTAAGAACGAAGTGATCCATTCTATACTTTTCCATAAAGAAAAATGGAAATATGTATATGTTAGGACTTTGATTTCATTTAGATTGAGAAAGGAGTAGCTTATTTTCACATTTATCTTTATCTTTAGAAACATGTTACCGAATTTTTTAAAAACTCTCCAACATGAGCTCCATGAAAGATAGCACAAAATATGGAAAATATTTCATATGAAAAAAAATGTAAGATTAAGACATATTAAATATCTTTAAAAACTAAAATTTACTTTGGAGACAAAATAGAAACTGAACAAATCTAGAAAATCTAATCATCACAAAACACAGAGCTGAGAAGCATTTTTTCAAAAAAAGTAGTTAAAAATGTTATTCTGCGGATTTAACAATGTGTTAAAAACAAAACTTGGGTGCCTGAATGGCTCAGTCAGTTAAATGTCTGCCTTCAGCTCAGGTCATGATCCCAGGGTCCTGGGATCGAGTTGCACTTTGGGCTTCCCACTCAGTGGGGGGTTTGCTTCTCCCTCTCTCTCTGCCCCTCCTCCCCCTGCTGGTGCTCGCTCTCTCTCAAATAAAAAAAAATATTTAAAAAAACAAAAAACTTGAATTAAGTCATCAGAAGAATTAAGAGCAAGCGCAATGGGGCTGTTTTCCAGATTTGTTCCTTCCATCGGAGGAGTACTTCTCAGCCCTATGGGTCATAATGGCTATTCCCTGTATCTGCTGTTCCTTTATCATTTTGCATTCTCTTTTCTCTTTAGTGATCAATCCCACATCATTCCAAATTCCTACTGTAGTGAATTTTTAATTTAAACTTTGCCTGCTCGAATTACTGTATAATTTGTCTTCAGAGTAGAGCCAAACTAAAACAATTAGTATTATAATTTCAGGACTCTTTCTGGATCACAGTAATCACTGTTTTGGCTCTCATCAAGACAAGAATCAAGAGAGCGAGACCTCTAGGAGTCAAACATCTTCTAGCCAACATTTCATAAGTTGATTCACATTTGTTATTTATCCAATATAGTAAGTAAACGTTACCTTATTTTTAGCCACCTCTACTGCCATTGCTTCAATCTGTACTTCATAGGATTTGATAGCTTCATTTACAGCTTCAAGCTGTTGTTTATAGGATGTGTGCTCTCTCTTGAGCTCTTCCAGCTCCAGGGTGATAGCTTCAACTTCCTAGAAAAAACCATTATCTACACATTCAACAGCTATTGACTACTAAAAAATGAATACATATATCTCAGCAAAATTAGTAAGATTCTCATGCAAGTTAGACCCACAGCTTCATTATTCAACTACCAAAACACATGTAAGTGGTTTCCCCTAAAAGAGAAAGGAAATTTATTTTCCTACACTTAAAAAAAAAAATCACGTATAGTTTAAGTAACTTAGCATAACCTATTTCCTTTATCCGTTTATTCCTAGAGAAAAATATAGAATTCTACATAAAAGATAAACTAGCAGAGGAAAAATCCTTTTTAAAAACATAATTATGCAATGTCAAAAAAAAACTAGTTTCTCAATTTTCTTCTTTCCCATTAAACCTTTTAGTTCATTAGAAAATACTTTGTGCAAGCATTTAATGACAGAATATGAAGAAAAATAGATTTAAGTAAAATTGTATAGAAAAGTGATTCAGAGCTGTCTTTAAAAATAGAAAAGGCTAGGTTCAAATTCCAGCTTTGGCACTATCCAAAGGGTAAAATCAGATATCACCAGTTTACAACTGAATGGCACTTTATAAATGTAACATGCTTTGTCCTGTATCAATTTTCACAGCATCCATTCACCAAATGGATGATCACCAAATAGAAATGTCAAAATTCAAGCTGACATGACACAGCTCTACTACATAATAGAAGTTTTGGTCTACTCTTGCGCAAAGCATTTACAATAACGTAATTTTGCTCGTTCTTTAAAATTAGCAAGACTATGCAACCCATCCTTATAATTATGACCCTCCATTACAAGGTTTTCAGCAAAATGTTTTAATTTGACTTAGAAGATACATAATTTATCTCCTAAAGAAGCATAGTGTGCTTTAGATACTGTGTGAATACTGATGAGTAAGGCCATCAAATATGCTCTACCATCTTCAGCTTTGTATTGATGATAAAAAGTTGGTTTCCACTTCAAGAAAGGTTATTTATTACCTGTTGTTTTTCTTTCATTTTCTTACTAGAAGCATCTGCTTTTGTTTTGGCAAAATCCAGTTTTTTCTGAGCATCCTTCAGTTCTCGGTCTCTCTCAGCCTCTGCATTTTTCATTTTATTCTCCAGTACCTCATATTTTTCTTCTGCTTTTTTCTGAATTTCTTTGGTGTTTTTTAAGGTCTCCTCACTTTCCTCTGTATCATAGAGTAGGCAAATGTGACTAAATGAGTTCCTCCAACAATTAGCAGTTATAGGTAATGGTTTATAAATGTCTTATTAAATTCACCTTTAAACAGAAGAAATGGTCTGAAAAATTGGAAGCTAAAGTTTAAAAAAATTAACTGTTCCAACCTTATCCTAGAAATGTTATATTGAAACACAGATCCTACCTAAGAGCCTACTTGAATTATCTAAAGATCCATGAAGAAAGTACTTCCAAGCATATGAAATCTGAGTAAAATAAACTTTACTTGTAACTTATTTAAAAGATCACAAGCCATCCTTTTAGTGTACCTTTAAGATGCTTCCTAAACCAGAATCAACAGTATTTTTCCTTTTACTTAGTTGCCAAAAAGCTTACAGTTAATTTCATAAATAAGCTTATGTTGTATTCTTTGCTTATTTATGCCTTTTCTTAAAGTAGAGAATATGTGAAAACATGTCTAGGATGAAGCATAGAAGAAATAGCTCTAATTTATAAGGAAAAAAATAAAAGCAAGATCAAAATGAGCACATTACTATTACAACTGCTATACACTGTTTTAGAATGTAGATACAACTATAACCCTGGAGATCATGACTATACAATGTCCTATACTGCTTTTCAGTGTAATATTGCTGTAAGAAATCACAGAAAAAAAATTAAAAATACAAATGAAAATGGAAATAGGATATAAAACTTAATGGGATGCAGCAAAGCAGTTCTAAGAGTAAAGTTTATAGTGATAACTGCCTACGTCAAGAAATAAGAAAAATCTCAATCTACCACCTTACACGTAAAGGAACTAAAAACAAGCAAAAAACAAAAGCTCAAGGTTAAAAGGAAGGAGGAAAAGTAAAATGAAAGAAACCAAAAAATAATAGAAAAGATCAATGAAAGTAAAAGCTAGTTCTTAGAAAGATGGAACTGACCAACTTTAAGCTAGCCTAAGTACAAGAAAGGACTTAAAATCAGAAAAACAAGGGAGACATTATAACTGATACCACAGAAATACAAAGGATCCCAAGAGACTATTATGAATAATTATATGTCGTCAACAAATAGAACAACCCAGAAGAAACAGATAAATTCCTAGAAACCTACTGCCTACAAAGACTGAATCATGAGAAACAAAAAATCTGAACAGACCAATTACTAGTAAGGAGACTGAATCAGTAATCAAAAACCTCTTAAACTGGAGTCCTGGACCAGAGGACTTTACTGGTGAATTCTATCAAACATTCAAAGATTTAATACCTATCCTCAAAGTCTTTCAAAAAACAGAAGAGGAGGGCACTCTGAAACTCCTAAGGCCAGCATTACCCTGGTATCAAAACCAGACAAGGACACCAGAGGGGGGAAAAAAAAATTACAGCCTAATAACCCGGATGAACATAGACCCAAAAATCTTTAGCAAGTATTAGTAAACTGAATTAAATTATACATTTGAAGGATAATATACTATGATCAAGTGGATTTATCCCAAGGATGAAAGGCTAGTTTAACTTCTGCAATCAATGTGTTATACCACATTAAACCAAATGAAGAATAAAGAGCATGTTTTCGATAGATACGGGAAAAGCATTAGACCAATTTCAACAACGATTTATAATAAAACTCAACAAAGTAGGTATAAATGAAATGTATCTCAACATAAAAGGCCATACAAGACAAGCCCACACTAACATCATACTCAACACTGAGAAGCTGAAAGTTTATCCTCTAAGATCAGAAACTAGACAAGGATGACTCTTGCCATTTTTACTCAACATAGTACTAGAAGTCCTAGTCAGAGCAATGAGGAGAAAAAAAGAAACCAAACAAACGCATCCACAGAAGAAAGGAGTTAAACTATCTTTATTGCAGATAACCCTAAAGACGCTACTAAAAAACTGTCAGAACTAAGAGACAAAGTCAATGAATTTCAAAATCAACGTACAAAAATCTGTTGCACTTCTATATACTAATAATGAACTATCAGAGAAATTAAGAAAACAATCCTATTTATAATTGCATCAAAAAGAGTAAATTAAAAAAAAAAAGTAAATACCTAGGAATAAATTTAACCAAGGACGTAGAAAGACCTGTAACATGGAAAACTATAAAGCACTGATAAAAGAAATTGAAGACACAAATAACTGGAAAGATACGCCATGCTCATGGATTGGGAGAATATTATTAAAATGTCCATACTACCCAAAGCAATCTGCAGATTTGTTGAAATCCTTACCAAAATTCTAATGGTATTTTTTTTCAGAAATAAAACAATCCTAAAATCTGTATGGAACCATAAAAGACCCTGAATAGCCAAAGCTATCTTGAGATAGAATAACAAAGGTGAGGAAATCATACTCCTTGATTTAAACTATAATACAAAGCTAATGTAACCAACACCATATGGGATTGGTATTAAAAACAGACCACATAGATCAATGGAACAAAAGAGAGCCCAGAAATAAACCCACGTGCATATAGTCGATTAATTTATGATAATATAATAATTAAAATATTTAGGGTGATCAAATAGATATAAGATCTAAAATATATAAAGTTAACAGAAATAGATTAAACAGAGAATGTTTTTATCTTACCAATGGTTTTTTTAAGAGCATCTAATTCTTCTTGCTGCTTATGATATGAACTTTGCTGGAGCTTGGTTTGTAATAAATCTGCCTCTTCAGTTTTCATTTCCCACTGCTGTTTTAGTTGGCGATACCTTAGAAAAGGAGAAGATTACAATAAATGATTATAACTTTTCTGATATTTGAGATACGCACTTAAACTATATATAAACTAATATAAACTCACAATATAAACAATATAAGATGCCACTGGTTACAAGAAGAGCTTTGATGACATGTTTCTGAAGCAAATTCAAGTCTGATTTGGTCACTCAAGGTAAATGACTCTAAATGACCAATACTGGTAATAACTATAGAAATACTCTTAATTTTAGAAAACACTAAAAATAACCTTGGAATAAATAAGTTTCCTTAAAAAGGGTCTCTCCTACTGATTTGTATCAAGAAGAAAGACTCCACAGTAGCTCCCTACCAAAAAAATACATTAAAATGTAACAACCACACAAAACTTCAGAAATCTGGTTATTAGTTTCCATTTTCAAGTTATTAGCAAAGTTCCCTATATTTTATAATGAGACAATAGTTTAAAAAGGCACAGTGCTGACCTTAAACATTATAGTGCACTCTTCTTGCAAATCCTGTAATTCTAGCCCATTTCTAGCTGCTGAAAATTCTTTCTTTGGAAAATATTTATCTAATTCAGCAGTAGTGAAATTTCCAGTTGGCACCAGAAATTCATGAGGTCTGAGTAAAAAAGGAAGGAAGCAACTTATATAACATAAATACTGCCTAAGTATTTTTGCCTAAGAATGCTTGACAGCAATTAAAACCATAATTCTCAAGCCATTTCTCAGTTCATTTAAAAATGTGGGGTGTAGGGGGGATCCCTGGGTGGCTCAGCAGTTTAGCACCTGCCTTCGGCCCAGGGAGTGATCCTGGAGTCCCGGGATCGAGTCCCACATCGGGCTCCCTACATGGAGCCTGCTTCTCCCTCTGCCTGTGTCTCTGCCTCTGTCTCTCATGAATAAATAAATTAAATCTTAAAAAATAGAAATAAAAAAATAAAAATGTGGGATGTAGAAACTTGAAAAAAGATATAAGCTTTTTTCTTAATATGGTCCATGAAAGAAGGGCTTTCTACTCTCATTTTTTTTTTTTTTTTTAAAGTAGGCTCCACACCCTGCATGGAGCCTAACATGGGGCTTGAACTCACAACTCTGAGGTCAAGACCTGGGCTGAAATCAAGAGTGAAACACTTTACTGACTGAGGCATCTCTCATATTTTTAAAAATCTATTTCCTTTCCTTCACCTCAATGCCATAATCAGCCTACGAGACAATTCTGCAAAATAACTTTATTCAGTGGTATTGGATCATTTAACAGTTCTAAGTCAAGTCCAACTACAAATTCATTGCCTTGCTAAAGCTTCCACGGATCTCAGAAATGTTCTTCCCATCTTCTTCACAGAGAAAAAAGTTCATTCACTTTTTGGTAATTTATGTTAATGAAAGTAAAAGTAGGCTCTACATGTAATATGTTTGAAAGTGGATATCTTGATACAATTTCTATCTTGGAATGGCCACTTTGACTGATTATGACCCATCTCTTTCCACATATATAATATTCTAAAAAGTCTTGGCACCATTCCAACTTTTGATAATTTCAGAAGATAAATGCTAATAATTTATATATATTGAAGTTTATCTATGTACAGATTTTAACCTTTATTCAGTATTATGAATTCTGAATAAAATGTTTGATTTTAATTTTAACTCTGTTCCCATTTGTCATCTTCAGAGAGACAGGAAAAAATTAGAAACTTTCAAATAATGTACTTTTTAAAGTTTGTGACATTTTCCCCCTTAGAACTTAGCATTATCTAACATATGTTTTACCAATTTAACTTTTTTATTGCATTTTCTCAGATTTCATATATATATATATACACACACAAGAAGGAGGAAGAGATTTATCGGTTTGGGTCACTGCTGTATTCCTGCTCCTAGAAGAATACTTGGCACATAGGAGACACTCAGTAGTAAATAACATTAACTGACAAAAAGAGGTTATATTAAATAGCATGATCCCAATTTCAAAAAATAAAAATATGTATTTACCCATATCATACACAAACAGAAGTAATGTTGAGAGGTACACATATATATCTATATCCACATCCATAGAGAAGAAACACTCTAAGTGTCTGACTCTTAATTTTAGAAATAGTTTAATAGTGAATTCCTGACATGAACTCCTATACTTCCTCAGCAGGCAACCCAGCAGTCTTTAATATCTATAGGACAGCCATATGCTGCTAATGTTGACATCTGATTGATGCTACATTATGTATCATTTCAAATCAGAGACTTTAGTATCCTCTGGTATCAACCTCCAGAGTATCTACGGATTTCCCTACCAATTCCAGGAGAAAGCTAACAGTATATCTTAACAGGGAAAGAAAAATATTTGGCTGATTTTTTTTTCTTCCTTGTTTAATTAGCTTTCCCTATTTTCTTATAACAGAGACCTTATTTTTATCAGAAAAAAGTAAGTAACTGATAAACAAGTTATCAACTCACAATTTATTCAGATAATACCAAGGATATTATGAGAAAAGTCAGAAATTATATTCTTTAGATAAAACTCTTTCATTTTTCTACCATACAAATCGTTGACCAAAAAGAAACTTAAAAATACAACTTAATCTGACAGAAATCTTACTTTTCAGCTGTGTTTTTAAGACCTGCTAATTCCTCATCTAGACTCTGTAGTTCATTCTCCTTGATTCTCAGCTCATCTTGAACATTTTTCAGTTCTTGAAACTTGGTTAAAATAGAAGCTGCCTGGGATCGAGCACCTGATAGAAGCAAATTTTAAGAGGACTTAGACATTGGGTTACTACATATTTAGACAATAAATAACTTTCAAAGAATTATACTTGAAAAGGTTCAATAGCACATCTTATATAGTTAGCTTATAAAGATACAGAGTTCATTTTATCATTGGAATCTTAGGATATACATAGTCCATAAGAAAATACTTCTAAGCAGATGTGGATTGTTTACTCAAAATAATCACTGCTCCTTCTGGGCCCATCCCTCTCAGGGCCATTTTCCTCTCCGATATCAACTTAGCCATGTGATTTGCTCTGGCCAATGAAATGGAAAATGTGCCTCTTTTGAAAGTAAGCTTTAAAAAGCAGCACATAATTCACCATTTGTTTTCCCTCTCCCATTAGAAAAGCAGGTTCAAAGCAGGAGCTATTTTCCCTTCAGCCTGGGTTCCAGAATGAGAATAACACTGAACAGACATAAATGACCTACAGGTAAAGTAGTCTTACTTACGGTAGGTACCTTTTAGAAGCCACTGAGATTTGGGTGCTATTTGTTACTGCATCATAACCTGGCCTAAATTTTGATATAGCAGAGGAAGCAGGAAAAATTGGTTTCACTTTATAAGCAATTGTAATTGTGTGACAATAGATTGAGTTATACTGGCAAGAAAACTCTAGGTTTGATGGGAGAATACAAAGATCAAGTAGCAATGGTATTATGAGCACTTTGGTAATATGATACAGGGATGTGTATTTGCCATCCCTAAAGAAGGAACTTCAAGAACATCCCAATCAATGAAATCTAAAAAGTGTCTTCTATCTTACATATTTAAAAATATTTGATCTCTCTTTATCCTCCAATTACAGATACTAATCCTCTTATTGTATATACTGGGGAATTTGATACTTGCTGATGGAATTCATTTTGTTGGCTATTGTTTTCTTGGCCTAGAAAGAGATTCATTCATGTGATATCTCAACAGGCATTATATATACAGTCTCTTGGTTTGGTTAAAAACACAAACTGTGAAAACAGATAACCTGAATTCAAATCCCGGGCTTTGCCATTTACCCACAAGTTATTAAACTACTCTGTACATAAGTTTCTACAACGGTATACTGCAGATGATAACAATATACCTATTATACAGTTGCTAAATGATGAAAGGAGTTCATTATTTAAAGCCCTAAAAATAGGTTATCATAAAATGATAGAAATATTCTATATCTGCATTGCCCAGTTACCTGTTAACTACTTGTGGTCACAGAATCCTTGAAATATGACTAGTACAATCGAGTAAATTATTTTTTTGGCTCTAATTATCTTAATTAAATGTAAAGAGCCACATATGGCTACTGTACTTGACAGCACAGTCTTATAATGTTGCCTGATACACAGGGAGTACTATTTAGTGTTTGTTAGTACTTGATCACTCAACATTAGATCTGGAAACTCAATGTGGCAAATACTAGAACAAGAAGATGATGATCATTATCTTATCTCAAGGGCGGATTTAATTTGTCTTACTTTTGCCAAATACAGTGGCATGTACACAATTTAGAACTCAACATTTCTCAAACAAGGGTAAAGTAAAAATACTGAATTAAAAAAATTTTTTTCCAGTGGCTAGAATATCGTAATAGGGCAAAATGCAAGAGAAAAAAAACAAAACAAAACAAAAAGCAGGAACAGACTTACTTGAGAAGAATAAATAAAGCAATAGAATTGATTACTATAGTATGAACTCCTTGAGGGCTATAACATAATTTCTCAGTTATTATTAAATAGCTGTGATACAGTAAGCATTCAAAAAGAAAATCGAATCCTTAAGTTAGGAATAAAAACTGGATTAAGTCATTCCAAACCCACAATTTCCCGTTTTGAAAAACAAAAAGTCTCATCCAACTTACCACACAGATTTTGAGGACAAAATGATGTAAACTAAAACCTACCTCTGAGATTTTCGGGGAAGATGGAAGCAGAATAGGAGGACCCTAGGCTCACCTCATACCATGAATACAACTGGATAACTATCAAATCATCCAAAATACTCCAGAAATCAACCTGAAGACTGGTGGAACAAACACCACAAGTAAAGGCAGAAAAGAAACCATGTCAAAGAAGGTAGGAAGTGTGAAGATGTGGTTAGGGAGAGAAATGGCTACCATGGTGGGGTGGGAGCTATGGCCAGAGACTAGCACCTGGGGGAGGCCACACGGGTGAGGCCACACAGGAGACAAATCCCCGTAGCAACTGGCTTTGAATATAAGAAATGGTGAAAAGGGACTCTAAGGGAAAGGAAAGAAACTTAGTAGGGAAAAAAATGAGAGGAAGACAAACCATGAAGAGACTCTTAACTCTGGGAAAAACAAAAGTTGGCAGAAGAGGAGGTGGGTAGGGGAATGGGGTAACTAGGTGATGGGTACTAAGGAGGGCACATGATGAGATGAACCCTGGGTGTTATACTATATGTTGGCAAATTGAATTTAAATATTTAAAAAAAAGTGAGAGGGGCCAAATTTCATGAGTTGTGGCAATGAGCAGAGCTTAAAATCTAGTTTTAAAGGTCAATGTGCTTGGCTCTAGAAGAGCCACAAGGGTATTGGCGCTGCTTTTTGGACAGACAGCAGGGTAAACAGCCTAAACAAACAACATGGTAACAGCTTTCTGAAGAGTGCCTGGAGCACACAGTGGGGAAGCAGTGAGCTCATCTGGAAGCAAGTCCCAGAAAGGCAGCATTCAGGGAGAGATCTCCCCTTAGAACAAAGGAACAAGCACACCCATCCCTCACCCACCCCTCAGTATAAACACAGAGCCATGTATGGGAACCAACCCAGCAGACATTTGCGACCTAAGATGCTTATACTGAACTCCATCTCCCATGCTCAAGTGGATTCCCCCTTCCCAGTCATGCTTGCCTCAGTCCCAGAACAGCAGGCTCCCACCCCCAGAAGACCAGTCCAAAGCCTTGGCAAGACCATGTCTCCTGGCCTGTGAGTTTTACAGGGCCTCGGTTCCACTGGCAATAGGTATCTTTTCACAAGCAGACCAGAGCACACCTAGTTAGTGTTCCACATTCAGGCCAGAGACTAAACACTGCCCACAAGAGGCAAAGAGAGCCTCTGTAGACGACTGGCCTAAAGGATAAAGAGGCCAGGACACAACAGAAGAGCACACTCAAGAGTGGAGTGGAGTGGAGTGATACACTGAAAGTGAATGAGAAAAAGATGCAGCCAAGAATACTCTATCCAGCAAGACTATCATTCAGAATAAAAGGAGAAAGGAGGTTTCC
Organism: Vulpes lagopus; assembly: GCF_018345385.1. NCBI lineage: Eukaryota > Metazoa > Chordata > Mammalia > Carnivora > Canidae > Vulpes > Vulpes lagopus. Next base: position 72,730,267 of record NC_054830.1, read on the forward strand.
CACAGAAACAAAAATTAAAGGAGTTCATGACCACTAAACCAGACCTACAAGAAACTGGAAAGACCAAAAGTGACAGACAGTATGAAGGTAGGAAACACAAAAGTAATAAAAATGAATATCTCTGTAAAAAAAAAAAAAATCAGTCAAGGAATTTACAAAACATAAGGATGTAAAATATCCAAATACCTAAATGTGGGGAGGAGAGCAGTAAAATTGGGTTCAAACTTAAGCAAACTGTTTCCTAATACAGACTCCTATATGCAGAAGATACTACATACAGGGGCGCCTGGGTGGCTCAGCAGTTGAGCGTCTGCCTTTGGCTCAGGGCATGATCCCAGAGTCCCAGGATCAAGTCCCACTTCAGGCTCCCTGCATGGAGCCTGATTCTCCCTCTGCCTGGGTGTCTGCCTCTCTGTGTGTCTCTCATGAATAAATAGATAAAAATCTTAAAAAAAAAAAAAAGATATTACATACAAACCTAAAGGTATTCAAAAACTAAAAACTATTAAATGCAAGGAATAAAAAAAGAATGCAAATATATCACTAAAGAAAACCAGCATACCACGAAAGAGAGAAAAAAGAAGGATGAGAAAAACTTCAGAAAAGAAACAAGAAACAAAATGGCAATACATACCTATCAAAAGTTACTCTGAATGTACTAATGGACTAAATGCTTAAATCAAAAGAAAAAGAAACAGGGTGACAGAATGCATTAACAAACAAACAAACAAACAAGATCTATATGCTGCCTCCAAGACACACTTCAGACCTAGACACCTGAAGGTTGAAAGTGAGAGGATGGAGAAACATTTATTATATGAATGGATGTCAAAGAAAGCTGAAACAGACATAGTTAGACTCTAACAAGAGTCAAAGACAGACACTATGTAATAATAAAGGGGACTATCCAATGAAAAGACATTACTGTAAATATTTACAAACTCAGCATGGGTATCTCAAATATACACAACAGTTAATAACAAACAAAAACGAACAAATCAATATTAACAGAAAAGTAGGAGGGGACTTCAACACTTACATCAATGGATCGATTAGTCAGAAAATCCACAAGGAAACAGTGGCTTTGAAAGACACAATATGGACACACTAAATGGATTTAACAAATATATTCAGAATGTTCTATCCTAAATAGCAGAATACACATTCTATTCAGATACACATGGAAAATTCTCCAGAATAGATTGCATATTAGGCCACAAAGAAGTAAGAAACTAGAAGCTGGTTCTTTTAAAAGATGGATAAAATTGATAAATCTTCAGCCAGAATCATGAAAAAACAAGAGAAAGGACTCAAAATTACAAATGAAAGAGAAGAAATAACAACCAATTACACAGATAATACAAACAAATCTAAGAGAATATTATGAAGAACTATATGCCAATGAATTAAGCAACCTAGAAGAAAAAGGATAAATTCCTAGAAACATAAACTACTAAAACAGAAACAGAAAGAAATAAAGAATTTGAATAGACGGAGTACTACTAGCAAGGAGACTGAATCAGTAATGTAACAACTCCCAAGAAGCAAAAGTCCAAGACCAGATAGATGGCTTCACAGGCAAATTCTAACAAACATTTAGAGAACAGTTTATGTCTATTCTTCTCAAACTATTCCAAAAAACAGAACAGAAAAAAAAAAAAACAAAAAAAAACAAAAAAACAAAAAAACAGAACAGGAACGCTTCCAAATTCACTTTATGAAGCCAGCATTACCCTGATACCAAAATCAGACAAAGAAACCTCAAAAAAGAGAATAGGCCAGTATTTCTGATGAACATAGAGATAGAACAAAATATTTTGAAAAACAAAAATCTTCAACAACTCAAAAAAAAAATCTTCAACAAAATATTAGCAAACTAAATCCACAAATACATTAAAAAAAATCATTCACCCATAAACAAGTGGGATTTATTCCCAGGATGCAAGAGTGGTTCAACATTTGTGTATTAATCATGTGATACATCACATCAAGAGAAAGGACAAAAACCATAACATCATTTCAAAGATGCAAAAAAAAAAAAAAAAAAAAAGCATTCCATAGAGCATTCATTCATGACAAAAACCCTCAAAAAAGTAGGTTTAGAGGGAATACACCTCAACATATTAATAGCCATCTATGAAAAACCTACAGTTAATATCCTACTCAATGGGGAAAAACTGAGAGCTTTTACTCTAAGGTCTGAAACATAACAAGGATGCCCACTGTCACCACTTGTGTTCAACATGGTATGAAGTCCGAGCCACAGCAACCGGCCAACATAAAGAAATAAAAGGCATCCAGGTTAATAAAAAAATAAAACTTGCACTATTTGAATTATACTATATACAGAAACCCTGAAGATGCCACCAAAAAACTACTAGAACTGATCAATTAATTCAGTAAAGATGCAGGATACAAAATCCATGTACAGAAATATGTTGCACTTCTTTGTGTTAACAATGAATCGCCAAAAGAGAAACTAAGAAAATAATCCCATTTACAAAAGTGCACTGAGAATAATATGATACCTAGAAATAAACTTAATGGGGTGAAAAACCTGTATTTCCAAACACTACAAAAACTGATGAAAGAAATGAAAGATGACGGAAAGAAAAAACATTCCATGTTCATTAAATGGAAGAACAAATATTGTTAAAATGTCCATACAATCCAAAGCAATCTATACATTTAATGTAATACCTATCAAAATGCCAACCAGGGTTTTTCACAGAACTAGAACAATCCTAAAATTTGTATTGACCCCCAAATAGTCAAAACAATCTTGAAAATGAAAAGCAAAGCTGGATGCATCACAATTCTAGAATTGACTTCAAGTTATATTACAAAGCTGTAGTAATCAAAACAGTATGGTACTGGCATAAAAATAGACATTATAGATCAATGGAACAGAAAACTCAGAAATATATCCACAATTATATGGTCAACTAATCTCTCACAAAGAAGGAACGAATATCCAATAGGAAAAGGACAGTCTCTTCAACAAATAGTGTTGGGAAACTGGTCAGTAATGCAATAAAAACAAAACAAAACTAGACCACTTTCTTTTGCCATACACCAAAATAAGCTTAAAAAGGAATAAAGACAGAGCTGTGAAACTTGAAACGATAAAATTTTCCGAAGACAGTACATACAGTAATGTCACTGACGTAGGTCACAACGATATTTCTCTAGGCACATCTCCCAAGGCAAGGGAAATGGAAGCAAAAATAAACCTTTGAGACTACATGAAAATAAGCTTCCACACAGCAAAGGAAACGATCAAAAATACTAAAAGGCAGCCTACATAATGGGAAAAGATATTTGCACCTGACAAAGCTGATAAAGGATTAGTATCCAAAACATAAAAAACTGATAAAACTCAACAACTCAAACCCAAAAAATTCAATTAAAAAATGAGCACAAGACATGAAGAGATATTTCTCCAAGTAAAAAATACAGATGGTCAATAGACAGGAAAAGATGATCAATCAACATCACTCATCAGGGAAATGCAAATCAAAACAATAAGGGTATCACCTCATATCTGTCAGAATGGGTAAAATGAGAAACACAACAGACGAATATGGCAGAACATGTGAAGAAACAGCAACTTTCGCACTGGTGGCAGGAATGCAAACTAGTGCAACCACTGTGGAAAACAGTGGGGGAGATTCCTCAAAAGGTTAAAAATGGAACTACCCTATGGTCTATCAATCACACTACTGGGTATTTATCCAACAAATATAAAAACACTAATTCAAAAGGATATATAAACCCTTATGTTTATTGCAGCATTATCTACAGTATCCAAATTATGGAACCAGCCCACCTGTCTACTCACTGACTGATGAATGGCTAAAGAGGTCACCTGTGTGTGGGTTACACACACACACACACACACACACACACACACACACACACACACAATTATTCAGCCATAAAAAGGAATGATATAACACCTAGAGCTCATTGAATCAAGTGCCCTCCTTAATGCCACTCTGTTAACCGATCCCCCTCACCCATCTCCCCTTCCAACAACCCTCAGTTTGTTTTCTATATTTAAGAGTCTCTTATGATTTGCCTTCCTCTCTATTTTCCTCTTATTTTTCCTTGCTTCCCCTATGGTCATGTTTTGTTTCTTAAATTCCACAAGTGAAATCACATATTTGTCTTTCTCTGACTTATTTTGCTCAGCATAATACCCTTTAGTTCTTTTTATCAAAAGACTTCATCCATCTATTCATGAGAGATACAGAGAGAGAAGCAGAGACACAGGCAGAGGCAGAAGCAGGCTCCCTGTGGAAAGCCTGATGCAGAACTCGATCCTGGGACCCCAGGATCACACCCTGGGCCAAAGGCAGACACTCAATCATTGAGCCACCCAAGCATCCCAATATCCTTTAGTTCTATCCATGTCATTGCAAATGGCAAGATTTCACTTTTTGATGGTTGAGTAATATTCCATTATTTGTGTATGTGCATACACATAGCGCACACACACCATCTTTATCCATTCATCTGTTGATGGACATCTGGGCTCTTTCCAGAGTTTGGCTATAGTGGACACTGTGGCTATAAACGGGTGCGGGTGCCCTTCAGAGCACTGTTTGTAAATTTTGGGTAAATACCCAATAGTGAAATTGATGGGTGGTAGGATACCTCTATTTTTAACTTTTTGAGGACCTCCACAGTCTTCCAAAGTGGCCGCGCCAGTCTGCATTCTCACCAACAGTATAAGAGGGTTCCCTTTTACTACATCCTTGCCAACATCTCATTTCCCAAGTTGTTAAATTAAGCCATTCTGACTGGTGTGAAGTGGTATTTAATTGTCGATTTGTGTTTCCCTGATGCTGAGTGATGCTAATCATCTTTTCATGTGTCTGCTGGCCATTTGTAGGTCTTCTTTGGAGAAATGTCTGTTCATATCTTCTGCCCATTTCTTAACTGGATTTGTTTTTTTTTTCAGTGTTGAGTGTGGTGTGTTTTTTTTTGTTTTTTTTTTAAAGATTTTATTTATTTATTCATGAGAGACACGGAGAGAGAGGCAGAGACATAGGCAGAGGGAGAACCAGGCTCCCTGCGGGGGGCCCAATGCAGGACTCGATCCTAGGCCCCCAGAGCCAAAGGCAGACACTCAACCACTGAGCCACCCAGGCTCTGGAGTTTGATAAGCTCTTTATAGATTTTGGATACTAGCCCTGTATCTGGTGAGGCATTTGCAAATATCTTCTCCCATGCCCTAGGTTGCCTTTTGGTTTTGTTGACTGTTTCCTTTGCTGTGCAAAAGCTTGTTATCTTGATGAAGTCCCAATAGTTCATTTTTGCTTTTGCTTCCCTTGCCTTTGGAGACCTGTCTTGAAAGAAGTTGCTGCAGCAAGGTCAAAGAGGTTGCTGCCTGTGTTTTCCTCTAGGATTTTAATGGATTCCTGTCTCACGTTTAGGTCTTTCATCCATTTTGAGTCTATTTTAGTGTATACTATAAGAAAGTTCCAGTTCCTTTTTTACCTTTAATTCATTTAGTACAGAGTATTTTTTTGGTATTAATCTTGTCTCCTAGGCTTTCTTTTCATTGCTGTTTGTCTCATATCTTGTGTATCTTTTTAGATATTTATTTTTACCTCTTTTTCATTAGATTTAAGCTCCAAAATAAATTAAGCCCAAAAAAACCCCACAACCCTGAAAGTAAATAAAGTCAAATCCAGGGACGCCTGGGTGGCTCAGTGGTTGAGCATCTGCCTTCGGCTTGGGTCATGATCCCAGGGTCCTGGGATTGAGTCCCACAGAGGGCTTCCTGCATGAAGCTTGCTTCTCCCTCTGCCTGTGTCTCTGCCTCTCTCTGTGTTTCTCAAGAATAATACAATTTTTTTAAAAAGTCAAATCCATAAATCTTTACACTTCAATATAAGATTTTTAAGTCATTAGTAAACTGATATGCTTAATAAATATTTTCTGCTTTTCCTTTTTTAATCTTACGTATTTCCTAGAGCTAAATGAACTAATGGTATGGTTCCTGGCATATCCTAAGTTCTCAACATATAGAGGAAAGAATCTTTAGTAACTTTTCAACATTAGCTCTGAAGTCCAGCTCTCTGAGTTAAAATACTTAGCTCTAACACTATTTGAGTTACTAAATGACTTACTAAGTTTTTCGAATTTCAATTTCATTCCTTCTAAAAAAAATGGGAAAAATAATAAAACTACTTTATAGAACAGTTATAAGGAATAAATGAGAAAAAAAGACAAATATGTATAGCTCCTAGCACAGAGTGAATTAAATAAATATCAGCTATTTTTATTCTTTGCAAATAAACAAGAAAGCAAGCAACCTACCTCCACTCAATGTCCCATGAGGATCAAATACCTCACCTCCTAGAGTTACAGTTCTAGTCATTATTCTTTTGTCGAAAGCCACCTTTTTTGCATTATCCATATTATTACAAACAAACGTTGTTCCAAAGACAAATTCCATTGCTTTCTGAAGTTCTGGTTTGTATTCAACCAGGGAAAGAGCCACATGAACATTGTTAGGACCAACCTGTGGGAAAACAACAGATATATCACAGTACATACTACTACTTTCCTTACATTATTTTATAAAACAGAACTACTATACTACAAATTTAATTAACTTACCTAGCACTACAATTCCTTTTGAAATTTCTAAAATACTATGGAAAATCAAGAGTTTTAGAAAAAATTTGTTTAAACACTGAAACCTCTATGGCTAAATAAAATATTTAACTAAAGTACCAAGCATTATGAGACTGTCTATTAACAGCAGAAGGCAGCACCAAATTTCTAAATCCAAAATGGATTACTTGGCACATCTTGGTTAAAATAAAGCAACTGCTAGATCAACACAATTACACAAAATGTTTTGTTTCAATTATTAGTAATTTGTTTGTTCTAAGGAAATACTTTTTCATTCAAGTTAAACATGGGAGGGCAGCCACCTATCAGTTACAGAAAAACACAACTAACAATTGCCAGGCAAAAAAATGTTAAATCCCTGTTTTATTGTGATCCAACTGCCTCTTCTCAACCTTTGTTGATGTGTACTTCTGCCCATCTTTTTAAAACACTTAAGCATCATTTAAGGAACTTAGTAGCAACGGAAGAAATCAAAATGAAGGCAGTTCTGTGTAATAAATGTTCAGCATTGCCCTCTAACACCGCAGCTACCATTAAAAAGGTCTGATTAAGGGACCTGCGTAGAAGTATCTTTGTTGTTAGCTGAGATCCCCATTTACTTCTTTGGACTTGTCCAAAAAATGAAGTAACTTCCAAAACCTTCCAGACCCAATGGTGATTATTCAAAGTAAACAAAATACTAACCAGAAACACTACCTTTCAATTACTCTGCAATAATTTTCCTTCTCCTAAGAGTATACATGTCAATACAACTGTATTTTAAAATAATTTCCAGTGAAGGCTGATAACATAAGGATTGGCTTCATGTTATTACCCAATATTACACAACTATAATTGCCTTTTAAATGTATTGCCTTGTGTTCCTCTGGAGTTTACTTTTTTTGTTATTGTGTTTTTGGTTTTGTCTGTTTTTACTAATATCCATAACAGTTTAGATACACCTCAGCAGCTGACTGGATAGCCTGGTTCCCTGCTTTGCTTGTCCACAGGATGGAAGGCAACCTAGAGAAACTCAGAGAAGCAGCCCTGTTATGTAAGGCTGATAGATACCCCCTGTAACAGTTGTTACTGTGGGCAGTTAAACTGCACCTGGCATGAAAAAAACTGAAGAATTCTGGTATTTATAAGCTCTGTAATTCTAGTAACTCAGAGATTGGAAATGTAATACTATCATGTGATAGTCATGTAACCTGACTGAAGATTTAAAGACATTTTAACATTACAACTTTGAAAGATCAAAGGTAGTTTTAGTTTTCCACCATTGCCATTCCCCTTCCATCTAATTTCACAAGAAGCCAACTCTTTTTTTGTAAGCTTAAATGTTTAAGGCATGGTAACAACAACATTTTGTGGTTCTACATAGGATTCTGTCCCCCAAGTTAATCTCCTCTAACTAAAACAAAACAAAAAACGAAGATTTAGATAAAACACATAAAGAAGACTTACAAGATTCTGAGCAACCCTCAGAGTTTCTGGAGCAATACATCTGGCTGAAATTTTATTGAGTGGAATTATAGTGTATCGACGTTTCAGTTCCCCCTTTTCTAGTAACTTTTTTCCAGTAACCTAAAACATTGTGCATTTGAAATGAAAACATAAGATATTAATGACAGAAAACATTCAGAGGGAAAGAATGCAAGTTTAGGAATCCATAATTAAATGTTTAGTGCCTACTGAGGGGGGCACTTGATGGGATAAGCACTGGGTGTTATACTATATGTCAGCATTCAAACTCCAATAAAAAAATATACATACATACATACATACATAAATAAAATAAATGTTTAGTGCCTACTATGTGAACAATCAAAGGTCTAAAACTGGTAATATGCATTCTGGATTCCTGAGTAAGCATGACACTTCTTTGGGAATACAGTTAATCAAATATAATAATAATCAGTAATATAATAAAAAACCATTAAATGAATAAATGTACCTGTAAAGATAAGCAACCTTAGGAATATCTTAAAATATCAAGACATTACTCAATTCTAGCAGCTCATGATATTTTCAACTACAGAACTGTAAATTTTCTTTAATTAAAATTAATTTACCTCTGTGTCTACTACAACATTGTAGAGCCGTTCCCCAGCCACTAATTCTAAAGCTGTGGTTGTAGAAGTATCTTTCACACTAATCAGAGAAGCTACAAGTCCTTTCACACAATTTCTATTCCAGTTCTTCTCTGGATCTCTAAAATAGAACAGTTGACAAAAATTAATCTGAAATAATACAACAGAAAAAGTTGTATTTTACTAGGTAAGATTTCTTCCTAACAACACATTAAAAGAGAAGCTTATATGCTTTTAAGAAAAACAAAAATTTTTAAATGTTCCAGCTGACTAGACAACTATTGTTTTAAGTCAGTCAAAAGATCTTTCAGTACATACTGTTTTCAATGAAACAAAAATAACTTTGATGTTATGATCTTTAAAAAAAAAAAAAGATTTCAGAGACAGAGAGGGGGAGAGAGAGAGAGAACACATGAGAGTGAGAATCAGAGGGAGCGGGGAAGCAGTTTCTGCTGGGCTTGGAGCCCCACATGGGGATCAATCTTGGAATCCTGAGATCATGACCTGAACTGAAACTAGGAGTTAGGTGCTCAATCAGCTGAGCCACCCAGGCGCTCCTGATGTTATAATCTTTGTAATACATATACTACTCTAAGTATTCCTTGAAAAATACCCATGTTTTGAAACAAATTGTAAAATGTTAATGTAGATATTTAGAGAAAATTTTGACTGAGATTTAATTTCCTTCATTTTGGTCTTTAGAATTCCTACTGCCAACACTTGAAACAATTCAATAAACATTTAAGAATAAAAAATGCCAATTAAAGGAAAACAGCTTACAATGTTTTTCATACAGAAATCCTGATGTTAATAAAATTTTCAAACTGTCTTCCAGCTTAAAAATATATCTTGGCTATTACCACATTAAAATTTAAGGTTTAAATATCTTACCTGTAGGCAAATTGAATATTAGGAAATCTGGCTAAGAGAGCTTCATATGTTTCTTTCAATCTACTGATATCACGAGATAGCTGCCTGCGCTTTTCCAGAAGTCCTTCCTCCTTGTTTTCTGAACAGTAAATCACAAGTAAATTGACATAAAGCTTTTAAAAATGAAACATTCTATAGTTTTAAAGAAACGAACAGTAATCTCTATTTCCAAAGCATTCCTAGAAGCAAAATACAAATTTCTGGTATGAAATAAAAGGATGCTTAATATGAAAGGTCAAATAGACATTATTACCAACAAATAACAGAAATTTTCATTCTGAAAGCAATATAGGAGTTGAATAACTGAATGGGAACATACAAATGACTTCTTGAGTTTTCAAGTGGCACTTTGGTGACTGAAGCAGGAAATGGTCAGTAGTTGTTTTAAAAAATTCAGAGCTGGGAAAATGGAGAATCTTAATCTCCCCATGTCCCATGGATTTAACTAGATAACAACCACATCAATGTAAATAACCCAGAAAACGTCCCAAAGATTGGCACAACACTCTCCACAGCTAAGTTTAAAGAAGAGACCACGTCAAAGAGGGTAGGAAGGGCATATGCAGAGAGGTTCAGAAGATACTATATACACCAGTCCTACTATGGCCCGAGCAGGAGGCTGGGATCAGGCATCTGGTCTGACTGTAGCCTCACCCACCAAGAAAAGTCTCTCAAGGGACAACATAAGGAAAGCAACAAGCAGTTCCGTGCTACTGCATCTCCAGCAAACACCTAGTCTGACTCAGCTCAAACCCAAAGCAGTCCCAGACTGGCCCACTAACAACAGAGGGTACAAACCCTGTCCATGACAGGCAAAGAGACATTCCAGACAACTGGACTGAAGGCAAAAGCGGCTGAGCCATAACAGTAGGCTACACACGACATAAAAGATACCACTAAAGCATCAGGTTCTGGTGAACAGGAGACACTGCACTGCAGAGCACTATAGGAATTCAGCTTCATAAGGTCACTACTTTCAAGATCAGGAGATATAGCTAATGTTCCTAACATATAAAAACAGACACAAAGTTAGTCAAAATAGGGGATACAGGGATATATCCCAAAGGAAAGAAGAGGACAAAATCATAGCAAGAGAGCTAAATGAAACACAAATATGCCTGATAAACAATGTAATGATCATAAAGATATTCACTGGACTTGGGAAAGACTGGACTTCAATGAGACCCTTAACAAAGAGACAGAAAACATTAAAAAAAAAAAATCAGAGATGAAGAACTCAATAACCAAAATTAAAAATATACAAGATGGAACAAACAGCAGACTACAGGAGGCAGAAGGACAGATAAGCAACCTATAGGACAGAGTAACAGAAAGCAATCAAGCTGAACAGGTGATAGAAAAAAAATAACAAAAAATGAAAACAGACTTACAGAAGTCAGCAATACCATCACGCATAATAACTTTCAGAAACAGAAAATTTGAAGAAATAGTAGCTGAAAACTTCCCGAATCTAGGGAAGGAAACAGAAATCGAGATCTGGAGACAGAGCCCCCAACAAAAATCAACCCAGGGAGTCCAGACCAAGACAAAGTAGTGATAAAGAGGAATTTAAAAAATAGCAAGAGAAAATAGTTACAAATAAGGAAACTCCATAGGCTATTAGTTGATTTTTCAGTGCAAATCTTGCAAGCTAGAAGGGCGTGGCATGATACCTTCAAGTGCTGAAAGGCCACCAAGGCCATCATTCTTTTCAAAAGCACATGGAACATTTTCCAGAACAGATCCCATATTAGGCCACAAAAGAAGTCTCAACAAATTCATACCATGCATATTTTCTGACCACAATGCTATAAACTAGAAATCAACCACAAGAAAAAGTCTGCAAAAAGCACAAACACATGGAGGACAAAAACATGCTACTAAAGAATGAATCAGTCAATCAAGGTGGGGGAGGGGTGGAGAGGGGGAGGAAATAAAATACATGGAGACAAATGAAAATGAAAACACAATGGTCCAAAATAGCTGGAATGCAGCAAGCTGTTCTAAGAGGAAAGTTTAAAGCAATACTGGCCTACCTTGGAGAAGCAAGAAATACCTCAAATATCCTAACCTTTTACCTAAAGGAGCTAGAAAGAAGACAAACAAAACCCAAAACCAGAAGAAGGAATAATAAAGTTAGAGCAGAAACAAATGAAATAGAACTAAAGAACAGAACAGATAAAAGAAACCAAACTTTTAGCCAGACTCAATAAGAAAATAAGGAGGACTAAACAAATGAAATCAGAAATGAGGAAAAATAACAACCAACACCACAGAAATACAAATTGTAAGAGAATATTATGAAGAAATATATACAAACAAATTGAACAACCTAGAATAAACTCCTAGAAACATATAACCTAACAAAACTGGAACAGGAAGAAATAAAAAATTTTAACAGACTAACAGCAGTGAAGCTGAATCAGTAATATAAAAACTCCCAAAAAGCAAAAGTCCAGGACCAGACGACTTCATAGGCAAATTCTACCAAATATTAAAGAACAGTTAATACTTATTCTTCTCTCAACCTATTCCAAAAATAGAAAAGGAAGGAAAACTTCCAAATTCATTTTATGAGGCCAGCATTACCCTGATTAAAAAAACAAAGATACCACACAAAAAAGAGAACTAAGAGCCAGTATCTCTGATGAACATAGATGCAAAAATCTTCAACAAGGTATTAGCAAACCAAATCCAACAATACATTAAAAGAAATCATTCACCACAACCAAGTGTGAATTATTCCTGGTTAAACATTTACAAATCAGTCATCGTAATATGTCACATCAACAAGATAAGGGATAAAAACCGTAAGATCATTTCAATAGATAAAAAGCATTTGACAAAGTATAATATCCATTCATAATAAAAGCCTTCAACAAACTAGGTTTAGAGGATATATACCTCAACATAATAAAGACTCTATAGGAATAATCCACAGCTAACATCATAATGGGGGAAAAAAATGGAGCTTTCCCCTAAGATCCGGAACAAGACAAGGATGCTCACTCTCACCAATTGTATTCAACAATGGTACTAAAGTCCTATCCACAGTGATCAGATCAGCCAAAAAAGAAATAAAAGGCATCCAAATTGGTAAAGAAGTAAAACTTTCACTATTTCCAGATGGCATGATACTACGTATAAAAAGACTGAAAGATCACCAAAAAAACTGCTAAAAACTGATAAATGAATTCAGTAAAGTTGCAGGATACAGAATCAATGTACAAAAATCTACTGCCTTTCTATGCACCAATAATGAAACAGCAGAAAGATCTATATGCCAATAATTAAACAGCAGAAAGAGAAATTAGGAAAAGATTCCATTTACAATTGCACAAAAAATGATAGAACACCTAGAAATAAACTTAACAAGGATGTATAAGATCTGTACTATGAAAACTATAAAACACTGATGAATAAAATTGTAGACAACATAAACAAACGGGAGGATATTCCAGGTTCATGAATTAGAAGAACAAATAGTGTTAAACTCTCCCTACTACTCAATCTACAGATTTAATGCAATCTCTATCAAAATAACTATCATTTTTTACAGAACTACAACAAACCATCCTAAAATTTGTATGGAACCACAAAAGACCCTGAATAGCCAAAGCAATCTTGAAGAAAAAAAAAAAAAAAAAAAAAAAAAAAAACAGAACTAAACTGGAGGTATTACAATCATAAATTTTAAGATATACTATAAAGATGCAGTATTCATAACAGGCACAAAAGTGGACACATAGATCAATGAGATATAAAAGAGAACCCCAAGATACACCCATGATTATATGGTCAATTAATCTTTGACAAAGCTGGAAAGAATATACAGTAGGAAAAAGCCCCTACAACAAGTGGTGCTAGGAAAACTGGACAGCTGTCTGCAAAAGAATGAAACTGGACACTTTCTTATACCATAAACAAAAATAAACTCAAAATGGGTTAAGGACCTAATGTGAGACTTTTTTAAAACCATAAAAATCCTAGAAGAAAGCACAGGCAATAATTTCTCTGATACTGACCATAACAACATTTTTCTAGATAGATCTTCTAAGGCAAGAGAAACAAAAGCAAAAATAAACTACTGGGACTATGTCAAAATAGAAAGCTTCAGTACAGCAAAGGAAACAGCCAACAAAATTAAGACAATCTATGGAATGGGAGAAGGTATTTGCAAATGACATATCCATTAAAGGTTAGTATCCAAAATATGTAAAGAACTACTACAACTCAACACTAAAAAAATAAATAATCCAGTTAAAAACAGGCAGAAGACAAATAGACATTTCTGCAAGAAGACATACAGATGGCCAACATACACATGAAAAGATGCTCAACATTACTCATCACCAGGCAAATGTAAATCAAAACCACAATGAGATATTAGTTCAAACCTATCAGAATAGCTAACTAAAATAAGACAAGAGACAACAAATGGTAGCAAGGATGTGGAAAAAAGGAACACTTGTGCACTGTTGATGGAGGTGCAAAATAGTGTAAACACTTTGGAAAACAGTATGGAAGTTCCTCAAAAAAGTAAAAATAGGATTATCATATAATCCAATAATTCCAATACGGGATATTTACCCAAAGAGAATGAAAACACGAATTAAAAAGAAAATACACACTCCTATGTTTACTGAAGAATTATTTGCAATAGCCAAATTATGGAAGCAGTCCATGTATCTATCAATAGATGAATGGATAAAGAACATATAGTATAGACACACAATGGAATATTACTCAGCCACAAAAAAGAATGAAATCTCTCCATTTGCAACATTGGTGAATCTGGTGAGTATAATGCTAAGCGAAATAATTCAATCAGAAAAAGACAATTGCCATATGATTTCACTCCTATGGAATTTAACAAAAGAACAAATAAGGAAAAAGAGAGACAAACCAAAAAACCACTTTTTTAAAAGATTTTATCCACTTATTCATGAGAGACAGAGAGAGGCAGAGACATAGGCAGAGGGAGAAGCAGGCTTCCTGTGGGGAACCCAATCCAGGACTTGACCCCAGGACCACGCCCTGAGCCAAACCAAAGACTGACCCACTCAGGTATCCCCAAAAAACCACTCCTAACTATAGTTAAACTGATGGGGAGGTGATAAGGGGATGGGTGAAATGAAACAAGTGGTTTAACAGTACATTTATGATGAACACAGAGTAATGTATAGAATTGTTGAATCACTACACTGTACACATGAAACTAATATAACACTGTATGTTAAGTATACTGGGATTTAAAACAAAACAAAACAAAACAAACAAAACAAAACAAAACAAAACAGCTGTTTTATACTTAGTTGACCCTTAAACAATGGGATGGTTGCTGCGGGGAGAGGTTGGGGCACTGACACCCCTCTCCCATGAAGTTCTAAATCCATGTTTAACTTTTTTTTAAGTAGTCTCTGGCCCAAAACAGGTTTTGAACTCACAACCCTGAGATCAAGAGCTGTACGCTCTACCAACTGAAGCAGATACCCCTGAATCTGTGTTTAACTTTTGATCCTCAAACTTAAACTTAATGAGCCAAACATCGACAAGAAGCTTTACTGATAAGATAAATGGTTAACACATATTTTCTATGACATATGCATTATATGTTGTATTATTACAGTTAAGTAAGCTACAGAAAATTGTAAGGAGGGAAACCTGGGTGGCTCAGCATTTGAGTGTCTGCCTTTGGCTCAAGACGTGATCCCTGGGTCTGGAATCGAGTCCCACACATCGGGCTTCTTGCAGGGGGCCTGCTTCTCCCTCTGCCTATGTCTATGCCTCCCTCTGCCTCTCATGAATAAATAAAATATTTAAAAAAGAAAGAAAGAAAATTGTAAGGAAAATACATTTATAATACCGAGTTGTATTTATTTAAAAAAAAAAGTCTCAAGTAGACTCATGCAATTCAAACTTAGGTTCAGGGATCAACTGTTTTATAAATACTTATACTAACATCCATTAATAGAGTCAAAAAAAATCCTACTTGCTATTTCCTTTATTTATTTTTATTTTATTTTTTTAAGATTTTACTTATTTATTCATGAGAGACAGAGAGGGAGAGAGGCAGGCAGACAGACATACACAGGCAGAGGGAGAAGCAGACTCCATGCAGGGAGCCCAATGTGGGACTTGATCCGGGGTCTCCGAGATCACATCCTGAGCCAAAGGCAGACGCTCAACCACTGAGCCACCCAGACATCCCCAATTTAGTTTCTATCAACAATCACTGCCTCCTAATGATTTAATATCAGGTGTTTAAATGCAAACCTTCATAATTTAGCTTCTTCATTTCGGCTTCTAGTTTTTCTTTAAGTTTCTTCACAGCCTCTAAAGCTTCTTGATCTTTCCTGTAGCCACTATCCATCTTCTTAACTTCAGCCTGTTTAGTCTTTAATTCTTGTTGGGCATGTTTCAACTTCATCTGAGCCTGTTATTGAAAATTTAATAGACTATTTGAGGCAGATAGTGCTAGTGATTAAATGACCATAGATGCAGATTGGTTTAAGAAACATCAGACTTAAAATGTAACTATTAGGTGACTTGCATTAATATTTCAAGAGATGAATCATTTCCCAGTATTTTCTCCTCAGAAAACAACTCAGTCTAAACAAATAAATGCTTAACATAAGTGATTACTTATAATTTAAGCCCATTTTTTAATACTTATAAAAGATGACATTACTGAGTTCAAAGATTATATTGAAGAATAATTGCCATTAGCTGTTAAATTAAAAACACAACAGAAATCTAGTAATCAGAACACTAGTTCTCTTCCTTTCCACTTACGTATGCCCGTTTGTTAGTGTATTTTTGAGTGTTGTTCAATTAACAATGGAGAAACTGTACTGAGCAATAAGAAAATTCAACTGGGACAGGAAACTAACAAGAGAAATTTCAATGCCAGGAGAAATTCAAATTTATATAACTAAGGACTGTTCCTTAAAAGCATGAACTCGTATTCTGAGATCGAACTGGATGTGTCATCCAAGACTGAATAATGGTGGACTTTTCCCAATATATACTAAGTTACAGAAAATCTGAGAGGACCAGCAAGTTTTTTTGTTATTGATCTCTTACAAATTCTTGTGACCATCATCTTTGAATGGAAAAGTTGCAAATGCGTAACAGAAATGTTGAACAGGAGTAATACGACACAGACACAAACATCTGTATTTTTAAAGAGGAGTCTTCTTTTAAAAGATAATGTGTGAAAAAATTTATTTTTTCTTTCTGCCCTCAAAACTCTTGCATGTATAAGACTTTAAAAGCTGTAAAACTATCTAAACAAATTTGAAAGCTTGAATGACAAGCTTTGAAGATTATGAAATCAGTGTAGGGAAATGGAAGACTAGAAAGGCTAAGAGGGAGGTAGAGATAACCTCAAGGATGAAAGGTAAGGACTAAGTGTGGGGGCACAGAATTGGGCAGGATGTTTGTTGTCCTGTTAGAGCTTAAGATTGTGACTTTATGTTGCCACTAAAACAGCAAAAACAACAAATTAACCTCAAATATTCCATACAATACTACAAATAGAATAAAGCGTTTATTGCATTTACAATTTCAACTAATCTAGGAGAGTATTTAATGTTATAGCATCTCAAACTATTGTCATCAATATTTAGCAGTTAACATATTTGAATTTCATTGTGCTATAAAGCACCTAATTTCATTAGGTGCTATAAAGCAGCAAGATAACAAATTCCTTGACATCGATCTGATTATTTTCAACATTTTATAACAACTGTCAAAGCACAGCAGCTTCTTAAGGGGGGAAAAAAAAAAAAAAGAGCAATCACACAATCATTAATGTCTATATTTACCTGTTTGGCTTCTGTCTGAGCTTTACTTATGTCATTTTTACAGGCCATCATTTGACCAGCAAGAGTTGCTTCTGCTCCATCTTCATTACTAGACAATCCAGCGGAAACAGCATTGAAGTGCTGCTGTGCAGCAGCCAAAGCTTCAGCATCTTTATTACTTGCTTCTTGAAGGGCATTCAGCCCATCTGTTATCTTTTTAACCTCTTTTTCCTTTGCTGCTAAAGTTCTAGAATCCTTCAGGAAGAGTTTCAGATTGGAAAATATTATGTTTTAGGAAAGATTCCCACTTTTTCTTATATACCTATGCCCTTATGTCATCAAATTTCATAGCATTCTGAAGTGGGCATGGTTAAAAGGAAAATAATTTAACCATCCTAACTTTAAAACTTTATTTCCATTTTTCAATTCACCCTCTGTTTTTGGGATAAATGTACCCTTATACTACCAGAAATACTTTCATTCCACATGCTACAATCTAATCCAGAAATTAGTTAAACAATAGCACAAACCAGTCATTTGAAGAAACTAAAAATTAACTTTCTAGAGCTCTAAAAAAGTAATAACCATTCTACTCCAAGCTTCAAAGTGAAGATTGTAGGACTAAGAACACATACATGAAAATTTATAAACTATCAAAAGCCATAAAATTTAAATATTAAATACTTGTGTGAACGGCATTACTAATACTTAATACCGTTTAAGTTATATACACTAAAACACCATTATACGGTAAGATACCAGCCTGGGGCGGGGGGCGGGGAATCCAGCTATATTATTTACATGAAAGTGACCAAAAATTTTGGCCTACATGTTTAGTTCATGATTAGAAATATTAGATATTTAACATCTACCAGGCATTGTTCTAGACATTAAAGACACAGGTTCCTCAGGGACCCTATATTCTAGAGGGGAAGACATAGTAAAAAATAAAGCAAGGGACAGAAAGTGATGGGAACTACTATTTTAAAAAGAATGAGGGAAGGCCTTTTTGTGATGACATTTTGGGCAGAAACCTACATGAAATAAAAGGAGTGATCATGCTGATGCTAGGGGGACACAATTACGCAAGCTCTGCAGAATACGCTTGGATGTTTGAGGAACTGTGGTTGGAGCAAAGTGACCGAGTGGAAAGGTGCCAGAAGTCCTAACATGTACAGTCTTGTGGACCATGGTAAAGGTGGTAAAGGCTGAATTTAATTATATATGTGACACTGAAACATTAAAGAACTTTAAGCCCAAGAGCGATGTGATCCAATTTATATTTCAGTTTCTGTGAAGAACAGACTGTAGAGCAGCAGGAGTAAAAGCAGGGCAAGTGGTAAGGACTCCATTATAGCATCCCTCTTGTGAGGTGATGGCCTCCAGGTTAGCAGTGATGGAGGTGATGAAAAGTGGCTGTATTAAGGATGTACTTTTAAAGTGAGGAGAATTTTCTGACAGAGTTTGAGAAAAAAGAGAGAATGCAGGAGGACTCTAATTTCTAGATCCAACAATTAGGTTAATAGTGGTGCCATTTTCTGATGTGGGAAAATTCAGTATTGAAAAAGGTTTGGGTAGTTAAGGAAAACTTAAAAATTTTATTTTGGATACATTAAGTTTTAGACTCTTTACCTATGTATAAGTGTCAATCAAATAGCTGGACAAATAAATACAGAATTCAGGGAAAGAGTCAAGTTTAGTTAAAGATCTGAACATCACCATGCAGATGGTATTTTAGGGCTATCAGGCTGGATGGAACTACCTAAGAAATGAGTGCATATAAAAGAAGTTTGAGCACAAGCCCTGGGGCATGCCAACATTTGTATTTAGATTTGTCTCTCTAGATTAGATTCAATATTCCTATATTCAACCACCTAATCAACATCTCTACTAAGTTTAACAGGCACCTCAAGCTTATTATGTTCACAGTGTACTTCTATTTTCCACTAAGCTAATGGTAATGCTATTTCCAATTGTCAAAGACAAAAATCTTCAGTATCCGTCAGACCTTTCTTCCACTTTCAGCAACCAATCTGTCTGGACTACCTTATTGGACCCACACTTAAAAATACTCATAAAATCCTATAATTTCTCTCAATACACCCATTTATACTGCTATCCTAGAGCTATCATTGGCACCTACCACCTGAATTACCTGCTTCTTCCCCTTATCTTTGTATTATTCTCTAAATACCATGAAAGTACTATTAAAATATAAAAAATCTTGTTCTTCTCTTCTTAGCCAGCTACAATAGCTTCCCATGTCACTCAGAATAAAGATCAGAGTCTTTCACATCTTACAAAATCATGTGGATTGCGCTCCTTTTACCTTTCCGTATTCCTACTTACTGCTAACTGGCCACAATTACTCTCCCTGCATTTTTATTTCTAATACCGTAGGTACCTGGGACAACTGCTACTGGTACATCTTCCCCCAGAGCCAATTTATTTTCATGGTTCTCTGACTTCCGTCAGGTCTTATTAATGAAATATCACCCTCTCAATGAGATCTCCAGTGGTTACCCAATTTAAAAATCCCTAACTGTACCCACCTCCTTTATATTCCTAAAACTCTCCCCTGAATTTTCTCCAAATCACTTATCACTATATAACACGCTATATATTTCACCTATTTTATCATCATTTTCCTCATTGGAATGAAGACCCAAAAGGCACTGGTCCAAACTGTCATTTTGTCCACTGCTCTATCTGTAGCCCAAACAACTGCACTTGGTCCATAGCACACACAAGCAATAAATATTAATGAAATGGACTTCAGATTTACTGAACTTTGTATTTACTTACCTCAATCATATTTTTTTCTAGTTCTCTGCGTTTGTTCTCTTCACTTGCCAGATTTTTCTTCTTGAGATCAAAGGCACTTTGAGATTTAGTATTAACTCGCTGAGCTTCTGCAAGAGCATCTTCTAAAGATCGGAGTTTACCTCCAATTTCCTATAATCAAATGCATCCAAATCAATCAAAGTACTTATAATTTACTCATGCCATCATTTTCTTATAGGACTTCAAGAAGACTGACTTTTTATAAGCTTATTATAAAGATTAACAAATCAATATGGAAGACTACATCCAGCGAACCTTAGTTACTATACATAATTTTTTTACAGTATATCATCTCTTATGTATGTCTGACCTTATCTTTTCCTTTTTCCAACTCTTCTATTTCACGACTAAGTGCTTTTATTTTTTTGTCATCCTCAGACAATTTTTCTTTAAGCTTTACAACTTTATCTTGCATTTCTTTTAACTCCTCAGCTGAGCGTTCTTTTGTATCTTCAGCCAGCAAAAACTGATAAGCAATATATAAACGACTCAAATGTTCTATTTCCCTCATTATTTTTTGGTACTCCAAGTAAGAAGATCTTTCCTGGAAAAGAAACCACCAATAAAGTATAACTCAACCTTCATATTTTTCAACAAATTTAGAAAGACTCAAACTATAGCAACATGTATAAAACTCCCCATAACAGTTTTCATCTTAAGTTAGTGATCATGGATTATAGAAACTTAAACATTAGTGGCTTTTCAAATAGCATTATACCATAACCAGTGAATCCTATGTGGCTATTTCTTCTAATATATAATCAGGCAGTTGGGATTAACAAAGAAATGTACATAAAAGGTTCATAAACTGAGGGTAGTAGTTTATCAGTATGACCTATACAACCACCAATGATACACTATTACATGTATTTTGTAGTAGTATTACCAAGATACCTACCCAACAGTCAATTATGTAACTTATTTATAAACATATGCTTACACATTACTAACTTGATTCCATTAAGGACCTGCTAGGGTAGACAGAGTAATAATGAAAATCTCTGTAACTTACAGATGAAGAAATGAACTCCGTGTCGTTAAATGACCTCTCTAATGTCAGATTCAGAATGAATTTTGCAAAATTGGGTGTAAAACCTAGGTTTATTTATTTATTTTTAAGATTTTATGTATTTATTCATGAAAGACCCAGAGAGAGAGAGGCAGAGAAGACACAGGCAGAGGGAGGAGCAGGCTCCATGCAGGGAGCCCGACTTGGGACTCGATCCCAGGTCTCTAGGATCACGCCCTGGGCCAAAGGCAGTGCTAAACCGCTGAGCCACCCAGGCTGCCCAAAACCCAGGTTTAAACTCATGATCTAGGCGCACCTATGTGGCTCAGTTGACTGAGGATCTGCCTTCAGCTCAGGTCATGATCCCAGGGTCCTGGGCATCCCTGTTTGGTGGGGAGTCTGCTTCCCCCTCTATCCCTCTCCCCCTGCTTGTGCTCTTGTGTGCACTCTTTCTCAAATAAAATCTTTTTAAAAAGATAAATTCACTCTGATTTAGTGTTTTCTACTAAAACATGCCTATAAACAGGATACCTTCAAGATCACTATTCAGTCCTTCCAATAACATCCACAATACTATATGGATTCAGAAGACAACTTTGAGAAGTATTGAATTTTAATGAACATTTAATGAATTCCTAAATACACAACTTTATTTATTTTTAACGACTTTATTTATTTATTCATGAGAGACATAGAGAGAGACAGAGACACAGGCAGAGGGAGAAGCAGGCTCCATGCAGGAAGCCCGATGCAGGACTTGATCCTGGGACTCCGGGATCACAACCTGAACCAAAGGCAGACACTCAATTGCTGAGCCACCCAGGCGTCCCAATGGACAACTTTAAAATCAATACGCCCTCAATGCATTTTTTTCACTGAAACGCTGATGGCGTCAGAAACTTTAAAAATTATAGAAACAACCTGGACATGTTTCAGTTCCCTTCACTTACCAACTGTCTTGATAGCAATAATTACAGTGATAGCCTCTATTATCCTAGAAGCTATTCACTCTACCAGCAGGAGTATTATGAATGTCATAACCTCAAGAAATGTCCCACTCAATTCTAATTATTCAGAAAGTCTAGACTTCTCTCCAACAAAGTATTACATCATTACGAATCATTACAAAATGATTGGCATATCATTTTCTGGGATCACCAGTGATCTCTGAAATCATTATGATTAATAGATATGCAGAACATGTCTTCTACAAGCAGAAGGCTGATGATCAAATATCAACTCTTTAACTCCTTATTTCATCCTACAGAAAAATTCCTGTGGCACACATTTCATCTTTATTTGTATGGTCTTAAATACCGTCACCAATTTTGAGACATTCTAGCTGGCAATCCTCTATACAGTATATACCTCCTTTAATTTTTGAATGGTTGGAGTAATCTCTTCTTCAAGTATCTGGAAAATAAAGGAAAATCAAATTTTTCAGTATGTAAAGTACCATTAAAAAAATGTGAAAGGAAAGTACCATGAAGTCTAGGGAAAAATTGGGAAAGGGAATTTCCTCTTTGCAGTAAAGAAACTCTAAAATTACTTTCATATTTAAAAATATTTTATGTAAATTTAATTACCGTCTTAATTTCTTTCAGCTTAGCCTCTTTTTTTTCTATAGTTTTCTGGGCAGCTATTTTTTTGTATTCATACATCCTGGTTCCAGCTGCTTCTTCTATCATGGACAAAATCTAGAAAGACAATTACATTAATGTTTTAAGAATCCAAGATAAAGAACTTCATTTGAGTTTACATTAAGTATATCATTGAAGGTCTTAACTTCACTAAATATCTTACCAAATAATGCCCCAAATGTATCAAAGAAGTACATACAAATGCGTGTATTCCCCATAGCCTTAACATTCAAGAAACTTTTCTGGCCTTTACGCCAACCTAAAAATCAAACTTCATGCTACACTGAGGATGTAGAGTAAAAGCTCTTTTAAAATTGAAGCCAGGAATGTCTGGCTGGCTCAGCTGGCTGAGCATGTGACTGTTGATCTTGAGGTTGCGGGTTTGAGCCCCACATTGGGTATAGAGATTATCTAAAGATAAAAATTTAAAAATAAAATTGAAGCCAGTAACTCCTCTCTCTTTTCCTTCAAATATAAGTCTAAAAAAAAGTAAAGGCTAACAACATTCAGTTGTCGCTTTAGAGTAATCCTTTCTGACAACAGGATGAAGTGTGACATAACATATGCATCCCAACCATGGCACTTGCTCTAAGAACTTGGGCAAGTAACTTAATTTGTTATGCCAGTTTCTTCATCCATAGGATACTTAGTATGTCACAATACTGTTGAGAATTACACAAAGTAATTTATGTGGAAAGCACTCTGAAAAAGGTAAATATTAATCAATTACAATTTTATAAGTAGAACAATTTTGCCAGCGCTTCTTTTTCAGAGGCTTCTATTCATCATCAAGTCTTATCTCTAGAGGATTATTTCTCTCAAAACTTTTTTGATTTCTATGTATTTGTTAGGTTTCAAATTAGAAGTTTCCCCTTAAAATGTTATGTAAGGAAGATATGCATAACCTACAGGTTCAGAACAGACCAGTGTTATCAATTATCAGTTTTATCTTAGTTCTTCTCAACAGAAAAGAGTAACTTTTGTTCTTGTACAAAACACTTATTCCTTCATACCAACTCTTTCAAGGGGGTTTCAAGAAAAAAATTAAAATTAAGTATAAATACCCTAAGCAATCCACTGTACGTAATGAATTAATTTCACTCAACTCTTTTTCTGTAGGGTTTAAGTCTAACATGGAACAATGGTTGAGAAGGGCTGCTCGATACAGTCATTGGGCACATAAAATTCTTAGAACACTGGTTAATAAACTCCTTGATATTTGCCACTGTGGGGATTTTTTTAGATTTGACATCAAAAGCCAAGGCCACAAAAGCAAAAACTATATCAAACTGAAAACCTTCTGCATAGCAAATCAAATCATAAACAAAATGAAAAGGTAACCTATGAACGGGAGAAAATAGTTGTAAATCACAAATTTGCTACAGGTCTAACATCCAAATACGTGAAGAATTTGTATATACAACTCAAAAGAAGAAAAACCAAACAATTCAATTTAAAAACGGGATGCGAGGATGTGAACACATAGTTTTTCACAGAAGACATACACAAATGGCCAATGTGTATGTGAAAGGTACTCAACATCACTATCATCTAGGAAATGCAAATTAAAACCATGAGCTACTCCCTCTGTTGGAATGGCTATTATCACAAAGACAAGAAATATCAAGTGTTGGTGATGCTATGGAGAAAGGGAAACCTTTACATATTGTTGGCAGGAACTTTACATATTGTTGGTAGGAATGTAAGTTGGGTGCAGTCATTATAGGAAACTATGAAGGTTCCTCAGAAAATTAAAAATAGAACTACCATGTAATCCAGCAATTCCATTCTGGCTATTTATCCAAAGAAAACAAAGGTACTAACTTGAAAAGGTATCTGCACCCTCATTTACAATACCAAGACATGGAAACAACCTAAGTGTCCACTGACAGATGAATGAATAAAAAGATGTGACATATATACATATATACACAATGGCATATAATAAAGCTATTTAAAAAAGAATGCAATTTTGCTATTTGTGACAATGTGGATAGAACTTGAGGGCATTATGACAAGTGAAATAAGTCAGAGAAAGACAAATACCATATAATCTTACTATATGCAGAATCTAAAAAGAAAAAAAGAAAAAAAAAAAAAAAACCCTGAGCTTATAGAGAACATATTCATGGTTACCGAAGATGGGAGTTAGTGGGTGGGCAAAATGGGTACAGGTGAAAAGGTACAACCTCCCAGTTATAAAAGTCCATGGTAGTCACCATGTTACAGCATGAGGACCTTAATTAATAATACTGTATTGTATATTTGAAAGTTACTATGAGAGTAAATCTTAAAAGTTATCCTAAGAAAAAGAAAATTGTAACTGGTTATGGATGTTAACTAGATTTATAAGGATCATTTTGCAACATCTACATATGTTTAATCACTACATCGCATATCAACTAATATGCCACTTCTACCTCTATTAAAAAAAAAAAAAATCTGTGCCCCAATGTCCCAGGCATTTTCCTATACATTCTCATTTAATCCTCAGAAAAGACCTGAGGTATGGCCTACTAACTCTAATTTATGGATAAGGAAACAAAGAATCAGAAGGGTTATGTTATACAGCTTTAAAAAGGTGAAGTGTAGGGCACCTGGGTGGCTCAGTGGTTGAGCATCTGCCTTTGGCTCAGGTCGTGACCCAGGACTCCTAGGATCAAGTCCTGCATCAGGCTCCCAAGGAGCCTGCTTCTCCCTCTACCTATGTCTCTGCTTCTCTGTCTGTGTCTCTCAAGAATAAATATAATCTTAAAAAAAACAAACAAAAAAAACGGGTGGGGAGATATAGCGCCAAATAGTTAAAAAAAAAAAAAATTCTTTACTAGTCACTTTTAAATCAATAATGTTTCTAAGAATTTTAATGGAAGAAATTTTTAAAAATTGATTTAAAAGATTAAAACACTATCCACAATTATAATTTTTACTGTCCACAAATAGCATCCTTACCTCTGGAGGTTTCATATTCAATACTTTTGTAATTCGGCCCTGAAAAATAAAATGGCAGTTACTATAATGATAAATTAATCACCTACCTAAAGGCATACATGTTTATCTTCACTGAAGCTGTTCCATCCTAATATACCAATCTTTTAGGAGTTCTTTCTTTAATCTACATGAAAAGATGTTTCTTTTATTATATTTGAGACCAAAGTTACCTTATAATTCCTAATTTTGCCAATTACCTTTTCACTTACCAGTGATATGGTTATTAAAAAATATGAAATTAACTCAGACTGTATTTCTGAGGCAATATTAATGATATAAAAGTGTCCAATAAGTATATATATAAATTTTAGCATAATTGTTTAACACGTCTTTTTTTTAAAGGCTACACTCCGGGATCCCTGGGTGGCACAGCAGTTTAGCGCCTGCCTTTGCCCCAGGGCGCGATCCCGGAGACCCAGGATCAAATCCCACGTCGGGCTCCTGGTGCATGGAGCCTGCTTCTCCCTCTGCCTATGTCTCTGCCTCTCTCTCTCTCTGTGTGACTATCATAAATAAATAAAAATTTAAAAAATAAAAAAAAAAATAAAGGCTACACTCCAAGATAATTTCTAGAAATAGATTGCACATTTGTGAGCCTCAAAAAGAATCGTAAAATCTTTTATTTCAATGCCAGAATATCACTACCAAAAAAAAAAAAAAAAAAAAAAAACAAGACAAAACCCCACTACCTAAGTCTCAGAGCATCATATTACTTAGGATTTAGATTATTTTTTTTTTTAAGATTTTATTTATTCATGAGAGAAACAGAGAGAGAGAGGCAGAGACACAGACAGAGGGAGGAGAAGCAGGCTCCATTCAGGGAGCCTAAAGTGGGACTCCATCCCAGGAATCTGGGATCACCCGGAATCAAAGGCAGACGCTCAACCACTGAGCCACGCAGGCATCCCAAGGATTTAGATTCATTTAAAATAAATTTTAAGCTTTAAGGCTGTGATGTAGTAAAAATAAAGTTATTTTGGCACATCAGGATCATGCCATTGACCTTGCAGGATAAGTCGAGTGAGATAATATAAGGGCAAGAAAATATTAGCACTTATTTTTCATTTGAATAAGTCTCTCAGGAAGGAAATTACTTAAAATTTAATATATATTTGAAATAATAAAATGCTTCAACCCAATACTCTGAAAGAATACATTATGACAATATACTTTAAATAATTCTTATAGGGGATCCCTGGGTGGCTCAGCGGTTTAGCACCTGCCTTCAGCCCAGGGCATGATCCTGGAGTCCCAGGATAGAGTCTCACATCAGGCTCCCTGCATGGAGCCTGCTTCTCCCTCTGTGTCTCTGCTTCTCTCTGTGTCTCTCATTAATAAATAAATAAATAAAATCTTTAACAATAAATAAATACATTCTTATAGTGACCATGTATTATTCTTGTAATAACAAAATAAGTCAAAGAAAATTACTTCTAGACATTCTTTAAACTTCAAATGTGTATGTTAGAATATATCAATACAAAAAAAAAAAAAGAATATATCAATACATATAACTAACACATACTTCTTAACAGGTACCCAAATACCAGTACAACAGAAAATAAAAAATGGAAAAGCCAAAATGAAACACTTGTCCTATTAAAATAAACGATGTCAAAACTATTATATAAAGACCATAAACAAAATACCTGCATGATGAGAAAGTGAGGGTTGTTTACATTAAGGCCAACAGAACAGAAGAGATCTTGTACTCTGGAATTGTTTGCATTTACTCCATTGATTAAATATTTATTTCTACCACCAATAACCACCTAAAAGGGAAGTATTTTTAAAAATATAAATGAACAGACGTATCTTGAACTAAGATGACAAGTTCCCAAATATGTTTCACTTGTTTCTTCTGTCCAACAAATGGTAAATAAAACCAATCCTAAGTAAATAACGGAGGAAGTAGGAGGTGGTCAAAAGACTATAGATTGAGTCAAGATAACCGACTTCTAATCCAAGGACTTTTGGATTATATAACCATGCACAATCCTCCTAACCTCCCCTGCATTGGACTAGATCTCTAAGGTCACTTCTGACTTTGTTTTCAAGTACATGTGAAATGATATTCTTTTTTTTCTTTTAATAAATTTTTTATTGGTGTTCAATCTGTCAACATACAGAATAACACCCAGTGCTCATCCCATCAAGTGCCCACCTCAGTGCCCACCACCCAGTCACCCCCACCCCCCGCCCACCTCCCCTTCCACCACCCCTAGGTCTTTTCTCAGAGTTAGAGGAGTCTTTCATATCCTACACATGATCATTCTCTGTAATTTTTCCACCCTCAGAGCTTAACCCTTCTTTCCTCCACTTTTTAATTTCCAAAGAACAGAACGTAGATACTAAAAACTAAAGACAAGCAGTTCTTTTTTAAGAGGAAAGGGAGAGACTCTTAAGCAGGCCTCATGCCCATCAGGGAGACCAACAAGGGGGCTCAATCTCCCAACTTTGAGATCACAACCCCCAATCAAGAGTCAGATGCTTAACCGACTGGGCCACCCAAATGCCCCAAAGATAAGCAGTTTGATAACAATCCTTGAGAGATTCTAAAAGGAGTTAATAAAGACATGACTTTTGAATTCTTGAAAGAAAAAGAGTAACCATAGAGCTTCAAAGAACAACTTCTACCAGACACCAGCTTGTTCACACTGTACTATAGCCCTTATACTGTCACTTAATGGACATAATCATGTCATCCTCAGTAATTTGAGGTCCTTAAAAAGATGTTGCTCATTTTTCTCTCTGTATTTCCAAGTGCCTTTAAGAATGCCCAGCACACAGCAAACTACTGGATGAGTGTTAATTCATTTCTTTTCTTGACAGGAGTATTAAGCTAATAGATCATATATTAATATATTTAAACAAGAAATCTAGTATATATAAATATTATTTTTTAAAAATCCCTATAACAAAATTTTGGTGGAAATAAAGGCATATGGACTGCATGAGGACAGGAATTTTAGGTAGATTAGTAGAAGACTTATGAAAATTCCTAAAAGGTATCTGATGGATGCTTAATGACACAGAACAGGATTTTATCCCAACCTAGTCAATGCCTTATTTTTTCTTAACCAGAGGTTTTTATTAAAAAAGAAAGCAGGGATCCCTGGGTGGCGCAGCGGTTTGGCGCCTGCCTTTGGCCCAGGGCGCGATCCTAGAGACTCGGGATCGAATCCCACATCGGGCTCCCGGTGCATGGAGCCTGCCTCTCCCTCTGCCTGTGTCTCTGCCTCTCTCTCTCTCTCTCTCTGTGACTATCATAAATAAATAAAAATTAAAAAAAAAAAAATTTAAAAAAAATAAATAAAATAAAATAAAAAAGAAAGCAGAATCTATAAGCTACATAATGCTAACATAGAGAATAAACAGGACTTAACAGAATTTTTAAAAATAAAACTGACAAACGAACATTGTATGACTATAACAAGATAAAGGGACAAAGGTCTGGTCCTGCACTGGTTTCAAAAATCTGCTTACAAATAGAAATGGCAGTAACACAGCTAATACACATTTAAAAAATTACAGTGATTTTTAAGTAAGTTGGATATGAATTCATAATGTATTTTGAACTCTCCAATGTCAAATAGGGGAAAAGAGAATCGCACTTAAAATGAAGTGACAATTCTGCTTAATCCTGTCCTAAGGAGACTAATCCTGGTAAATGCAATTTAAGGCGCCATGCATGAAATAAAGGCAAAAAAAACTAGCGCAAATTTGTATTCAGCGGAATCAGACAAGTGAAGGAAATAGAAACAATTTTATCAGTTGAAAGACCTAGAAAGATTTAGCTTAAGTATTTAACACCTCAATAGTAAACCGAAATATTAAAATATGGATTATGATCTCAAAGAACCAGATTTAATATGTAAAACTTGATGATAATACTTTGGCTCATTTTATAGAAATAACTTTTTAATTAGACCTGCCCAATAACAGAGTAGGTTACCTCAGAAGGTAACAAGATCCCAAGTATAGGTATCCCAGCAGAGAAGAATCAAATACGGTTCAAGATTTAAGCACAGCTGAGTTGCCTGTACTGACTGACAGGTTTCCAGATCCCTTTCAATCCTCTTGGTAAATGGTGGAATTTGCATGATTAAATTTTTAAAATAAGGACGACATTCTTAAGAGGTCGAGTCTATTTGATCAATTTGCTCATCAACTTTGCCAGTAAAGTCATATTGCCAAAAAAACAGGTCAGATATAAGTTCTTAAGTATCCAAATATTTTGTAGCCACTCACCTGCCTTGTTACTGTTATTTCATCATGAACCTCAAATCCTAAAGGACTTTGCTTTTTGTCAGAATTATCAAATGTGATTGACACTGAGGCTTTGGTGATACCAGCCTGCCCGTTTTTGTAAACTAAATCTTGTAAGTTAGAAGCCCGAACCTAAAACAAAAGAAAAGTTTATCAACTACAAAACCCCATACTGCACAAAGAGGCATTAAAAATGGGTTACTTGCTGTTGGAAAAGCACCCATGTAGTATCTGTTAAGTAGCTGAGGGACAGCTGCATTCAGAAGCAAGGAAAGGAAAATGGGAAACCACCTAAAATGAGGGCCTTTCTCCACAGGACTCTTCCAACCCTGCATTGAATTGTTTTCTACTAATTTCTTAACTGAAGTTCATTTGAAAGATTTAGGAAGACAGCATCTAAGAATTTCACCGTTCAGATGCAGACTGAATGGGTAGGAATCCAGACTCTGGAAGAAGGCTGCCTTAAACAATGCCTGAGTTTGAGTGTTGCTCCAAACATCTTAAGGAAATGAACCTTAAGCAACCCAAAAGTTCTGTTTTCTCACCTAAAAAGTGGAGTAATAACACCTACCTCTAAAGGACTGCGGTGCGGTATAATGATTTACATAAAACTTGCTCAAAATGCAAATGAAGAGATACTAGCAATATAGTCTCTATGTTCAATGTGGGTTCCCTCGAGACTCCCCAAACTTAAGATTCCCGTACATCAGAAAGTTTACCTGAGATAGGTTGGAGATGCCCAGCAAAAAGCAGATGGAGTCCAGTATGTTGGATTTCCCACTACCATTTAAACCAGTGATGGCATTGAAGAGGGGATCAAAACCATTGACTTCAGTCCTCTGAGCGTAGGACTTAAATCCTTCAAGAATGATGGACTTGACATGCATGATCACTAGTGACTTGGGCAGGCAAAACTTCTGCCGGGAATCAAACAGGCCGCAAAGCAGCTCTATACAAGAGAGAGAACATTAAGTGGAACAGAAATCTGTAATCATAATGTACGCGAAAGACTAAAAAAACCATAAGAATGACAGCTTCCAGAGAAAGAAAACAGGCCCTTGCCGAGCTACTTCCCTCTGATGTAAAAGACTCGTCTTCCAATCTAACCAGTTGGAAGTTAATTAAACGTCTTCCAATCTAACCAGTTGGAAGTTAATTAAACCATTAGGTCAACCTGGAGGTCACCGACTTCCTTCCCCAGGCTTACCTCCCGTCTTTATCATTCTCTAACAGAAACGGATTATTCCACATCCCACTCCCTTGGCCCGCCCGTAGTGCCCTGTTCCCAGATACTGACACGACTCACTCTCCTCTACTATGCTCACGTCTTTCTTCAAATGTCACTTTACTGGGCTCCTTCTGGACTTTCCCATTTAAAAACGGACCTGTCCCCATCCTCTCACTCTTTTTCCTTCGTCGTACTTCAAGATGACACTCAACAGTATGTATTCGTCTATCCAGACCATCGCAATGCAAGTTCCTGTTGACCTTTGCTGATGCCCACCGCTTAGGCCCCAACAGGGCCTGACTCCAGGGCGCCGGGGGCGGGGGGGTCAGTCAATACCCTCCAGCTTGCTTCCCACTCGGCGTGTCCCCGCGCCCCCCTCCCCAGGCCTTTCTACCAACACCTGTTTGCCCTCCTCCCGGGCTAGAGAGAAAGGAGCCACTGCGCCCGGGAACCCATCAGGACTAACATTAGCTTGAGGTCGCTTCTCGCGAACCCGTCTCCCCCCCCTCCCCGCCGCGCACACCCAGAATCAGCGCGTCCTCCTCTGCAGCCGGGACTGCCCGACTAGGCCCCACCTGCCGCGCGGACGCACCCGCCGCCCCGCCGCGCCAAGCCGCCCGGGTTTCAGGTGCCCTAGAGGCTACTCCTGGTTGCAAAAGCAGAGACCGGCCCACTCTGCCGGGCTTCCGGACGCTACCAAGCAAACCCCGACATAGCGGCTACGACGCACAGCCCGCGCTCCTCAGCCCGGCCGGAAATATTTATATCTTTGAATTTCGGCGCGAGCAAAGGACCCTACCTCGGCTGCCTAGTTCATTGGCCGGTGCCTAGGAGATGCCTGACTTAGAGGTTACATTTTTCCCTCCCATCCAACAGTACAAGCGACCAGGAGGTAGGAAAGGGCGTCACGACACTGGCAGCTCCGGGGGTGCGACGGCGGGGGCCTGAGGACCAAAGGAGCACGCGGCTTGTGTGGAGCCCGGCGTCCGGCATCTCGCGGGCAGCCCCACACCGCAGCCTGGGGGCCTCGCGCTTCGCCGGCCCCGCCCCCGTTTAGGCCCCATCTGGCCTCGGGCAGCCCGGAGGCCCCGCCCCTAGAAGGCCCCGCCCAGAAGCCCCGCCCCCGAGTCCCGCGGTGCTGGCGGGACTCGCTGGTTCGCGCCGGGGTAGTTGCAGAGCCGGGGAGGCGGGCAGGCGGGCAGGCGGGCGGCCTCTTTCCCCGTGTCCTCATCGTCCTGCAGAAGCCTCAGAATTTACCCGACTTGGCTCAAATTTATCAAAATTGGGAGGCTGCGCTTTTTGGGGGCTGGGGGAGAGCGCAGTTTGGGAGGTCTGGGGGGGGGCACGTTCTGGCTCCGCCCCTCCGCGTTCCGGACCCTGGCGGGCTTTGTTTTTTTTTTTTTTAATCTTTTAAAAATCTTAAAATCTTTTAAAAGTTTTATTTATTTATTCATGAGAGACACACACAGAGAGAGAGAGGCAGAGACACAGGCAGAGGGAGAAGCAGGCTCTGCAGGGACCCCAATGCGGGATTCGATCCCGTGACCCCGGGGTCACGCCCTGGGCCGCAGTTGGTGCCAAACCGCTGAGCCCCCCGGCATCCCCAGCCTGGCGGGCTTTTTCATCTCAAATTTCGCGTCGGGGAGGGAGGTTGGTACTCGCGGTCGTCGGGAGCTGTGCAGGGGGTGGACTAACAGGTGTTCTGCTCCCTGCACTTATAAAACGGTGGCAGAGCCAGCATGTCAGAGAGTTTTTTGGAAACCCGACAGCTAGTATTTGTTGAGCCTCAGTGTGTCAGGCTGGGTTCCCAGGGCTTTAAAATCCTGCAGCAACTCTGAAACCTGTGACGTTGTTCTCCTCTTACAGGTGAGCGGAGAGGTTGGGCGTCCAGCCCCGCAGCGCGTCCTCGTGAGTCGTGACCTACCGGCCCTCTTCACGTTCAGAATCCAGTACCGCTGGTACCAGGGTCTTTTATTAGCCTGTCCTGTTCTTAACCAAACTGGCCACTTCACCCGGAGGTGAGCGTACGGATAATAACCGTCCTTTAGGAAGGACGGCTTCAGAGGGCACTGTCCCCAGGTGATGCAGAAGAACACGGTGCAGCCGGTCCCCTGTGTTATACCACGTATTTAAAATGTAGAAAGAAAGAAAGAAAGAGAGAGAGAGAGAGAGAGAAAAAGAAAGAAAGAAAAGAAAAGAAAAAGAAAGGAGGGAGGGAGGGAAAGAGAGAAAGAAAAAGAAAGAAAAAAGAAAAAGAAGGAAGGAGAAAGAAAGAAAAGAAAAAAAGAAAGAAAGAAAGAAAGAAAAGAAGAGAAAAGAAAAGAAAGAAAAACGAAAGAAAGGTCTTTCTTTGGCCCAGAATGGCTTTGCAGCATTGGGCACCAGTGGAACTACCAAAAATTACCGAGAATGGGCCTATGTTTTGAAATTCTTTCCCTACTTATAAAGGAACAAAAAAAGGTTTTTGGTGGGTTTGGTTTATTTACTAAAGACTCACTCTCCTATCCCACCCCCTTCTGTAATGTCAATGGTTACTAGCTTCACATCTTTTAACGGCTAAGTATTTCTCTTTGTCTATCTTGAATCCTGCATCCCCTACATTCTACAACTCCTATATTGGTTCTATTCAATTTTCTATTAAGTTTTTTTATTTTAATTCCAGGATCGCTAACATACAATGTGATATGAGTTTCAGGAGTATAATATAACGATTCAACACTTCCATACAACACCCAGTGCTTACAAGCGCCCTCCTTAATCCCCATCACCCATTTAACCCAGTCCCCCCACCTGCCTCCCTTCTGGTAAACATCAGTTTTTTCCCTCTAGTTAAGAGTCTCTTTCTTGGTCTCTCTCTGTAAAGAGTCTGTTTCTTGATTTGTTGCTCTTTCTCTCTCTCTCTCTCTTTTTTTTTTTTTTTATCTTTGCTGGTTTGTTTTGTTTCTTCAGTTCCACGTATAAGCGAGATCATGTATTTGTCGTTCTCTGACTTACTTCGCTTAGCATAATACTCTAACTCCATCCCAGTTGTTGCAAATGGCCTATTCAATTTTAACATACATTTACTCTCAACTATGTCCCCTTCATCATTTTGTGAGTAGAGCATTTTAATTTGCCAACAAGCCCTGAAGTGGGTTTTACCAAGTTGTGAAAAAGAAACATTTTTGAGAAGTGAAAATGGACACTATTAGCCTTTGCCCTTAATAATTAGCTTATATATTTAAGTCGGGTGGATGAAAACATATGCAAATGCACTTTTGCTGGATGAGCACTTCTGAGTTGTTAAAAGAATATACATACCTACTTCCATTGCAATTATTTCCTAAAATTAAAATTGCTTATTAAGGGAGAGATCTATATCAGTTTAAGTCTTCCAGCATGCCAGGTACATAAGGAATTTCTGTGAAATTAGATGGATTTGAGGAAACAACTAATGGCTGACTGATAGCCCCCTCCTGAGATCATAGGGAAGTGGGGAAAACCAAGGCACAAAGCCACTAATACCTCCATAATTTGGAGAGAAAAGGGCTGGAAGTAAGGATAGACCATAGGGTAAATGTAATAAAAATAGAGCACTGTTCTTGTTTCATCACCATGGATCTTGTGAAAGGTTCAAGATTGGCAGGCTGGTAAAGTTTTAGTCCTATGTCCAAAGCAGCAGCACCAACAAACATACTGATAAAACCATAAGGAAGGACTTCGGAAAAAGATTTGGTCTACTCTTCCAGGGCACTGGGAAGAACCCTCTATCCCTGGGTGCATATTTCTAATTTTAGACTTCTAAAGTAGCCCTTGAGACCTAGATGATTCCTTTCTCCCAGCAACTTAGGACAGAAGAAATAATGAGAGGACTTTACCTTCCCTGCAGACCTAAGGAAAGGTTGATTCATTTTGTTGAGATTAATTTGGGGTTCAAAGGAATGAATTCATAATGACGGGAACTTCATATTGTAAAATTGTATTGCACAGGAGCTCATTTTGAATACACCAAGTGTAACCTGTTTGACAAATATAGCGGAGCATAATCCAAAATAAGGAATGGTGGGACTCCTGGGTGGCTCAGTGGTTGAGCGTCTACCTTTGGCTCATGGTGTGATCCTGGAGTCCTGGCATCGAGTCCCGCATCAGGCTCCCCGCAAGAAGCCTGCTTCTCCCACTGCCTGTGTCTCTGCCTCTGTGTGTGTGTGCATGTGTGTGTGTGTGTGTGTTTCTCATGAATAAATAAAATATTTTTTAAAAATAAGGAATGGAAAAGGAGATGACTATATTCATTCACTTATGGGATCTGGTTAGACCCATTCATTTTCATTTCGATGATGAAACTGCAGTATTACATGTTCTGTTTGGTTCTTTGTGTATTCTTTCATCATAATTTCTATTATTTTGCCTCTTTAATAAAATAACTTTATTTTCTCTTTCAGGTACTTCAGCTTTTGAGTTCCCAACTCTACAACATTTGCTGAATTTTACTCATAGTGATTTATATCCTTCCCTGGTGCTGTTCTGGGATGGGGTTGTTTTGTTTAATGGGAGTCTCTCATGCCCTGAGTTGTGAAAGAGTCCCTTCAGAACAGTTATGTATTTGTTTCTGCCAGGGTTCTTTGGCTCTTAAATATCCTGAGGCATTTGTGAATGATTATTTCTCAGCTTGTGGTTCCTGAATTATGCAGATACTATGAATTTATATCTTGCAGGCCTGGGGTTTTTATTTCTCACAGGTACCTTTTGTTTTTAACCCTTATGCAAAGCCACAAGCAAAGAACAAACTTCTTTGCCTCTTTCCCAGACTAGTAGGTTGAATTTTTCCAGGCCCAGTGACTGGCAGTTGTTTAAGCCTCGAGGTTTTACCTGAGGGCTTAGTTCCTATTCCTCTGCCTCACTGAGGCTCTGGGCCTTGTGCTGCTTGTGCATGGAAACCCAGCTACTGGCTCCTGAGCCCTAAAGCCAAGTATAAAATGTGGGAGGGCTGCAATTTATCAGTTTGTTTCTGGCACTGAGAATTTCCTGTCATGTTTTTGCTTTTTGTTACTGAGCTTGGCATATGGTTTATATAATAATTATTATATTAATTTTTTTGTATTTAAATTCAATCAACATATAATGTAGTATTGGTTTCAGAGGTAGAGGTCAGTGATCCATCAGTCTTATATATTGCCCAGTGCTCATTACATCCCATGCCCTCTTTAACGTCCATTACCCCGTCACCCCATCCCTCCATCCCTCTCCCCTCCACCGAGCCTCAGTTTGTTTCCTATGATTAAGAGTTTCTTATGGTTTGTCTCCCTCTCTGATTTCATCTTGTTTTATTTTTCCCTCTCTTCTGCTATGATCCTCTGCTTTGTTTCTTAAATTCCACATATGAGTGAGATCATATAATAATTGTTTTTTTCTGACTGACTTATTTTGCTTGGCATAATACCCTCTAGTTCCATCCACATAATTGCAAATGGCAAGATTTCTTTTTCTTTTTTCCCTTATTTTTATTTATTTTTATTTATTTTTTTGATGTTGAGTTGTATTCCATTGTGTATATACACCACATCTTTATCCATTCATCTGTTGATGGACATCTGGGTTCTTCCCATAGTTTGGCTATTTTAGACATTGCTGCCATAGATATTGAGGTGCAGGTGCCTCTTCAAAGATACTATTATATTTTATCCAGTATTACTTTTTAAAGGGAAGTTCAGTCAATCATTTTAGAGGAGGTCTTCATGACGTAGTTTTTGAATGCATGTGAGTTGGTGTTGGTGGGGTGAGGTCTGGAGCTGATGACCAAGAAAGAATTCTTGAGATGTCTATGGTGCAAATTGGTGATTTTATTAAAGCACTGTGACAGGACTTGTAGGCAGGAGTTGCTTCATCTGAATTGTAAGGAATGGCTGATTATATATACTGAGGAGTTGGGGGAGGTTAGGGAGAAGGGAGGTTTTCAAAAGAACTTTTATATGCTAAAGAGGACCTACCAGATATCAGATATTGGAGGCTTTGTCATTGTCAAGGTTGTGTTTCCCTCTAGTAAAGCATTAACATTAAGACAGTTGGGAGTTTCCTGGATGTTATACTCTGACTATCACAAGTCCTTGTCAATGGGCTGCAGGTTATAAGGAAATTTTAATTTTTTTATTTTTTATTTTTTTAGAGATTTATTTATTTATTTATGATAGACAGAGAGAGAGAGAGAGGCAGAGACACAGGAGGAGGGAGAAGCAGGCTCCATGCCGGGAGCCCGACACGGGACTCGATCTTGGATCCCAGGACTCCAGGATCGGGCCTTGGGCCAAAGGCAGGCACTAAACCGCTGAGCCACCCAGGGATCACCAGGAAATTTTATTTTATTTACATTCCCTTCTACCTTTGTTTCCCACATCACTATGGATGGGCAGGTGGTGTTAGGACTCCAGGAAATTGAGTCTAAGGGTCTCTGGAAGTTAGCTACTGATAAGAATGCTTTTTCCTTGTAAATCACTAAGACTTTTACACACTGATAGAGGCTCCTGTCTTGAGGGACTGTGATCTCTATTAGTTAAACATTTGGGTTTTTTTTGTTTTTTTTTTTCCTTTTCTTAGTTTTAGGGCAGCCAGGAATGCCTAAGGAATATCACATGTATCCCACCTAGGAGTGGTGGTGGGGGTTTGTGGGGTGTCATCTTGCGCTTTGTCCTCAGCTTGCCTTCCGCTCCCTTATCATTCTCATTTACTTTTCATGAAGAACATCAGTGATCTCTCTTTTGCACCGGCAAGCATTGCTTTCAGATTCTTATATTCCATATAAAGTATCTTTTCTTAAAAAACAGAAGTCTGGCACCAACTAGCTTTTAAGAAAATATTTTCACATAATACTCATAAAATCCAAGGTCTTATTTCCTATTTGTAATTGCAGGTTTTCAGCTCTCCTTGACTTTTATCACTTCCGTATTGGTTTATAGTTAAAACTACTTCTCTTTTGCCACACCCCTTCCTTCATGGAGATGATTACTGGATCCCCTTTCTCCAATGTGATTCTCACTTCATTGTTCTCTTTGTTGTGATGGTATCTTCTTTTTTATTTCAAATCCATGCACATTTGCTTGATCTTCTTCCAGTGGGTTCCCTTTTATTACTGTTAGTTCTTACTAGATTCAAACAGACTTTTCACTCTTAGATTTTTAGTTCACAAACTCTGTCCCTTCTGTATTAACATTTTCTCTGTAGTCTTCGACATCCTTCTTCAGTCCTCTAGTCACAAGTATTTCTTATTCTTTGAATTCTGACTTAAATTCCTAATTCAGCAAATACTTATTAGTACCAGTCTCTACCCTCTCTAAAGTTCTACAAAATACTTATGCTTCTATATCAAAAATATGATATCTCTACACTCTGTATAAATACTTGGTGGAAACTGCCTACAGAATTAATTCTAGTCTCTTTAAGGTGACATGCCTGGCCTTTCATAATTCATTCTCAACCTTCTTTCCCAGACTCATCTCCTGTTTCTTCTTTAGATTGCCTTGTCTTTTTGTTGTTGTTGTTGTTCACTACTGTGAACCAACCAACCAACCAACCAATGACAAAAGATAGTGTGCCAACTTTGTTAGTGGATAGGTGAATGAATGAATTCAGAAGGCATTTATAGAATGCCTACCTTATGCCAAGAAGTGTGTTAGGTGTTGGGATATAAAGATGAATAAGATGTGGACCTGTCCCAAGGAGTCCATAGTTGAGTAGAGATGATTTGTATAAAGACATAACCAGAGGAAGAGTAAAAGGGATTATAAATAGAGTAGATGGCACAAGGCATAGAACATAAACATAATGCTTGATGTAAAAATTATCAAGATTTAGAACAGGAGATCACAGAAGCCTTAGATAATAGAGTATTTTGTATGCCATTTTAAAGAACTTTGTGTCATTCTTGAAATGTTGATGTTCTTCATCTCTGTGTCTTTGCACGTGCTAAACTTGAAATGCCCATCCTCTCCATATCTCTCCGCATGTGTATTTCTATTTCTATGTCTATTTCAAAACCCAGATCTAATCCATTTCTGGAAAAATTGCTCCTATTCTCTTCTTTAATCTCTTAATCCTTTCATCAGATTTTTCTTCTGAGCTTTAGTCATACAGTGGCCTATCTTTGTGACATACCTCAGGGCTTACTTAGCACACAGTAGACAATAAATACTGGTTGAATATGAGTAAGTTTAGGGAGTTCATTTCCTGCTTTCTGATTAAGGTAAAGGAAAAGAATAGGTTAGAAAAATGCAGAAAAATTGAAAAATGCAGATTATTGAAATACATAATATATTCCTCAAATTATTCAATATTTTAAGGCTCAGCAAATTAATGGTAGTGATTATTTCCCATTGATATAACATTGAAACATTTTTTTTATGCCAGCTAGCCATAATTCTCTTTGTGTAATACCATCAGTGACCACAGTGATCATCATAAAGCTGAGTAACCTACCATAGAATATCCATCCTAGCTTTTTTGCTTCAGAGGCTGTCAACACCATATACTTTCCCCATCCTACTTTTTTAACCTATAAAGTAAAAACAAGCTTCTATTATGCCATGGAACAGCTGTAGTTTCAGGTTCAAAGAATACGATTCAAGTATCACCAGTTCCCAGTTGCTGCCCAATATAATTACTACCCCTCCTTTGTGCTCCTTTATTACATACACAGACTCCTGTTACATGTTATTGTATTTATATACATTATAAATTATATACATTATATACATTTATATTCTTGTTTCTCCTCATTGTGAGCACTTTCATAGCAATGGTCTTGCCTTATTAGTGTCTGTATACTTAGCATCCATCCCAGTTCTTTGTCAGAGTTGTGCTCCATAAATGTTTACTGAACTGAGGAACAACCAGAAGAACATATAGAACATAGTATAAAGATGAGCATTCTTTTGAAACTAGAGAACATGCATTCTGTTTTTTAGATTTTTCAAATAAACATTGGTTGTTGTTGTGTTACTTTTATGCTTCTTAAAATTCCTAAGTAATTACCTGCATACTCCATCAAACATTAACATGCACAGCAACTCAGGTATACCTTGATCACTCTCTCTCCTCCCCTTCCAATTCTGACCTTATCTCCAAACACTAACTTCTGCTCCACTTATACCCCACTCCGGTTGGGTGGCAGATAGGGAATATCCAGCCCTCTGGCTATTCTTCAGTCTTCACTCTCCCTATACTCTTTTCCCCAAATCCCACTCCTACCCAAAGGGGTGGGATCCTGACCTTTATTTCCCAAGGGACTTCAGACCAGGATAATGTAACATCAATACATTTTTAAGAGTTTGAGGGTTTTTTTTTCCCTTCAAAATACAGCATTTGTGGGACATTCATAGCATAGCTTATTGCAGCTTCAGCAATCCAGTTCTAATTCTCTTTATATCCTTTGTCAGTGGGCATTGAAAATCATGTCTGCCAGTCTTTTTTGCCATTTCTAGTTCTCCTCTCCCAATCTCTATGGGTCACTACTTGGAAAAAAGAAAATGCTTATTGACTTCTATAAGGACAAGCAATAATGTACAGGCATAGACTAATCTAGATCCATACACAGTAAAGAAACATGTTTTTTAAGAGAAACAGACTTTGCCTACATTAATATAAATATGTTACTATATTAAGGAAAGCTCTTTATTTTCTTGGTGCTATATATCTAAAATCTAGCAGACAACCATTGCTCAATGTTTGTATAAACTCGAGTATCCAGATGATTCTCCAAAAACAAAGGCTTTTTATGCCTAAAAATTTAATCCTTCACATTTTAGGGGAAAAAAACAGGGTTTGCAACTTTCAAACAGTTTTGCCCATCATTGCTGTTCAATGATTTAAAATAATCTCATTTAAAAAACACCTCATTTATGACTTAGCTTGTCATCTTATTACTTTTACTGCTTAAAATATTGATGTATACTAGTGCCAAGTTCCAAACACTTTTCCTAAGTTACTTTATGTAACTCAATAATTATTTATTTTTATTTTGTTTTTTTTAAAGTAGGCTCCATTCCCAGCTTGGAGTCCAACACCGGGCTTGAACTCACAACCCTGAGATCAAGACCTGAGCTGAGATCAAGAGTCAGATGCTTAACCTACTGAACCACCCAGGCATCCCAACGATTCTTTTATTATCTCCATTTTATAGATGAAGAAGCAGGATCACAGAACTAGACTTTGATCACAGAGAAAAGCCAGGACTAAAGTCCATCCATTTATTCAACAAATGCTTGGGTGCTTACAATGTCAGTGAAGAGTACAACAATTTCTGCCTCACGGAGCTTATACTACAGTGGATATCAGTTCTTATTTTATTGATTACAAAGCATAACTTCTTGCAGTAATCTTATAGTGCCCTAGAAATAGCTAGCAGTCTTAATGCCTCTGGTAACTTTCTTTTCCATGTGACTACTGAAGCCCTCAAGTCATTGAAACCCCAGCTGACCTATTTCACCAGATGCTGGACATTCTCAGTCAAGTTTGGATTTATAGTGGG
Organism: Vulpes lagopus; assembly: GCF_018345385.1. NCBI lineage: Eukaryota > Metazoa > Chordata > Mammalia > Carnivora > Canidae > Vulpes > Vulpes lagopus. The sequence continues at coordinate 72,772,201 of NC_054830.1, forward strand.
TACCCAGGTTTAGGTCAAAAACATAAAATCTTAACAACTTCTTTGTTTTCAGGGAAATGAAGAAGAAGTATCTCACTAAGAATGATGGGATAATAGGTAGATTTGTAAAAAGCAGCTTGGATTTAGCATAGGTCAAAGTGCTGAGCACGGACAACAGGAGGAAATGTTCCTCACGGTTCCAGTCAGTGGCATCTTTTTATACAAAGCAATATTGCCAGCATTCTACTTAGAGTAATTTGCAGTAATATTTATTTTGAATATTTTTTATTAACGGGATCTAGGAGTATCTGGTGAGAATTTCTCTACAAATGGCCATCGGATTAGTCTTATTCATGAAACTCATAAATCCATGAAATTCAACATTTTATATCTAGGAAAAATAAAACTGGGGTCATGCTGTTTAAGAGGGTAAGGGAATTTAACGGAATGCTGGGGTATTTATGGCAGATTTATGATGAAAATATATTCTAACTGGAAGCTTAATTGTGATTTAAATTACAGGTCAAGCTGTGCAATGTGTTTTCTTTTTAGGGGGAAATCTTTGGGGAGGTAAAGTGTACTTGTTTAAAGAAACAGCAAATGAGAAAAGATTGCATTTTCTGTTTCTCTTTTAAAATTTCAAGCTGCAGGGCAGCTGGGTGGCTCATTCAGTTGGGTCTCTGCCTTTTGCTCAGGTCATGATCCCAGGGTCCTGGGAACCAGCCCCACATTGGGCTCCCTGTTCTATGGGGAGGCTACTTCTTCTTATCCCTTTCCCTTTGCCTGCCACTCCCTCTGCTTGTGCTCTCTCTGTCAAATAAATGTATAAAATATTTAAAAAAAAATAAAATTTAGAGCTGCTTTAGGTCAAATTGCCTTTGAGTTCCTAATGATGGCTGTTGTGAAATTTCTTTGTTTTACTTTGTTATTCTCACCCTCTGTTCCAGAGCAGTTATTTCACTTGACAATAACAAAAAGATGTAGGCAGCATATCTGCCAACAAACTAATATGGAAACCAGAGATAAGGTATTCTCAACCTTTCTAGAATTGTGACATCCTATCATTTTAGGGACTCACATAAAATTAGTAAGTTCTGCAGACAGAAGAGCCCTTGAAGAATTATAGCCACTCATTTGGCCAATGGGAAAATTAAGTCTTCTAGTGATTTTCCTAAATTTACTCTTTATCTCAAGTAAATTAAGGTCTAATGAAGAAATAAAACATGTATATGAATAATTTTAATTCAATGTAAAAGAAATTACTTCCCTGCAAAATAAAAATTAAAACATAATCAGAGGTTGACTCTGCAGGGAAGAGTTCTGCTTGGAAAAAGAACAGGAAAACCTGAGAACTCAGATTCTTACTCTTTGATATTTCCTTCACCCTCAGCAAAATTCTTCAATACTTAACATCACAACCACCATGCAGGATTCAGCCATGAATGGGGATGGGGTCAGGGTGGGGAATGGGGACAAAAGGCCTAGAAGTGACCTGCTCTCCCTTTAAGTCTCTGAAACAAGGCCAAGTCAAGAATGGAACATTTATACAACCTTCTACTGAAGCTTTAGAATAATGGGGAAACAGTTCATAGAATATGGTGAAAGAAAGAAGAACCTAGTTTACAAATCATGACTTGGGACAGCAGATACTCTGGGACTCCCAGGCTTAGGGTCATTGGTGTGAGACCCCAGAGAAATAAATGGCACTAAAGTATCCTATCTGAATTTCTCATGTTATCCCCCCCTACCATCTTCCATCTTAGTTTTTCTATGCCTCAGGTTTGAGGAGCAGCTTCATAGTCATTCACTTAGTGGACCTTTTCCCCCTTCAAAGCAAACTTATAATACAGGTCTGGTGTAGAGTGCCAAGAGAGTACAAAAGAGGAAGGAAGAAATCATGGCTGAAAACAGCATCATTTCCTGGTAGGTTTTTCCTAGATGGTGTTTGAGCTGAATCCTTAAGGGTAATATGCTTTTGACACTTGGAGGTAGGGAAACAACGGTCCAGGTGGACAGATCATTGTGGGCAAAAACTAAGAAGCAATGGTTTCCATAGGTGATAACCTGGTACAGCCTCCAAAGATTTTATTAGGAATCTATATTACTCTTGTAGTGGATGCTGTGTTGTACCACATGGAATCCCCTTCAGGACAGAGGCAGAAGTTCCCTCAGCTGCCAGGAGCGGTGGCTGCTGATAGCACACAGCTGAGCCTCTCCCCAGACACTGCTCTCCCATGAAGAAAGCTGCCGAGCTGGAAATTATACCTCCTCTTCTGTGATCAGCTACATCCAATGGCTGGTTGATGCACAGACACAAAGCCCCTTTGCTTCAACCAGGACAAATATAAAGGGTCATCTAGACAGTTCCCTATACAGTCAGCAGGGACCTGGTGATTGCAGCTCAGTTCAGCATCTCCCTGGGGCCTGTTCTCTTTTCTGCACTTGTCACAGGTGTTCTGGACCGCAATCCCGAATTAACTTTCTGCATAGCAATCTCTTGAACTCTCTGTATTCTCTGGGGAACCCCCTAAGCAAACTCCAGATATAACTGGAGACACTATAGGCTATTTTAACAACATTTAACATAGAACTTGGAAAGCCTAAAGAGTATATGTGATTAGAAGTGCTGGCTTTTGGTCTCTGTGGTAACAAGTTGGCACCTCAAATTAAGTGCTGAATTACTAGGCCAATTTATATTCCACTGACAAAGACCTGGAAAGGAGAGAAATTGTACTTAAGTTGCGATGCGGCTGTCCTCAAGCTTTGCCAAGCCCATCAATCAGTTCTGGTCACTAAGTGTTAGGGGCTTTATCAGTAAGATTATAACTGGAAGATATGTTTTGAAAATAAAACAAAACAAAAACAAAGATACTCAAAGGCTTAACAAGCAACAATGGTTTATTTCTTGTTCATACTATATATCCGTTGTAGGTCAGCAGAGGGAAGAGGTATTGCTGCTTGTTATAATCACTAAGGGAGGTAGTCTACTGGAATAGTCCCTCCCTTAGAACCTTATAGATCTCAGGCACCTGGGTGCCTCAGACAGTTCGAGAAATTAAATAAATGTGTGTGTGTGTGTGTGTGTCTGTGTGTAAAATTTCTCAATTTAACCACTTGAGAGGTACCTGGATGGGTTAGTCAGTTAAGCAACCGACTCTTGGTTTCAGCTCAAGCCATGATCTCAGTGTCAGGATATTGAGCCCTATGCCTCATCAGTGCAGCGTCTGCTTGAGATTCTCTCTCTTCCCCTCCCCCCCTGCTTGCTTGCATGCAGGTGCTCTCTAAAATAAATAAATAAAATCTTAAAGAAAAAAAAAGAAAGAATCTCACACATCTCCGCCAGAGGGAACATGAGCTCTGGACTGGTCTAAAACCCAGAATTTAAAATGCTCCACCCAAAATAACATTATTTACACTCACAATTTACCACAACTCTTTACTACAGGGGGCTCAGGAAGTGCAATCCCAACGATGCCTGGAAAATCAAGACAGCTGCAGGGGCTGGAATAATTGGCAGACTGCACTCATGAAGCCTTGGGGGAAATCTTGAAATCTAGAAAATAAAAAATTTAAAGAAAAAAAATCTGGTTTAACTGGTAGCTGAATTCTCATTTTCAATGAAATTTTTAAAAAGCTTGGTAGTAAGTAATCATTGATCCTTTATTGACTTTCAAGTCATATTTGCACTGTTTAGATTTTGTATTTATTTTATAAACACGTGTTAGGTACCTTCTATTTAGAAAGTGCTATGATTGTTACTCTTGGGGATTAACTATGAAAAATCTCTGGAATGTTTCCTTAAATACACTTGCATCTAGTTGGAGATAACAGGCATTTGAAGTATATAGGAGAAGAAAACAAGGACAGGATACAGGCAATGTTAAGTGAGTGCGAAAGAGGAAATTAAGTGTCAAGTTTGAAGCTAGGCAGGACAAATCTGTACCATCTACAAGTGCACTTGAAAACATTCTTCTGGTTTGACCTATGTAGAAAAGTTAGATAATGAAAAGTGAATGTTTTATTATTGTTTTTAAACCCTTCTTGATTTTCATTTCCCCTCCTCCCATTTAAGACCCTTCTATTTACATGTAAAAAAACACTTTTTTTCCATATATAGCACCACAAATCTTTATGTGCTTAGGATAAATTATAATGAACTGAAAGCTAGTATCACTGCTCCTTGAAATCAGAAGCCATGCTTTCGTGGTATTCCGTATACTGTCTTTTAAGTTAATGATGATTTATGGTGATAATTACAATAAATTGCATGTCCTATGCCTCTTACAGGTTATAAAGCAAGTTTACATAAACTATTAAAGTTATTTCTGCAACATGCTCATGAGATAGGTCCAGGTAGTTTTAATACAATTATTCCCATATCATATATAGAGAAATTGAGGCTGAAAGAAATAAAACATATTATATATGTTTTCATATATATAATATATATATATATTAAAGCCACAGTAGGTCACAAAGATAGACAAGGCCAATTATTAGTAATTAATAAGATCTTAATTCAGCAGAAGAAACAAGTTATATCTGAAGATATGGTTAAGCTTCTTCTTTAGGTGATAATGGAGTGTTGGAGGCAAAGGAAGAAAAGGAGATAAGGCTGTTAGGACAGCACAGGTAAAGCCAGGGAGAGGCAGCCTAACTCATGACATAAAGTACTAAATCAGTCTAAGTTGGACACCTGAAGATTTATCATTGTCTTCAATTTAAAAAAATGTATTATGTTTCATATATAAACAATTCATAGAAGGGAGAAGGGAGAAAACATCCCTTCATTTTCCTTTTATGAATTTTCTTATTATAAAAGTACCATAATTCATCCTGGGAATTCAGAAAAGTACATGAAAAAAATCCTGGTATATTTTCTCCTAATTTAAATATGTGTTTGTTATTATATACATATTCTTAATATTAACATAAAAATTTTTATTTATAGCTAAGGTCATATTTTATAGACCTTGTTACTTTTTTTTTTTGACCTTTAATGCACACATAAATCTAACTGCTCAAGATGAAGATGTGATTGGGTGTGTGATGGAAATACTTCCACTGAACTGTCTGTTCCAGGACATAATTACTTTTGGGGTGTGGCCCAGTAGGATGCCAACTCCTAAGATAAACTTATGTTTAACGTAGCTCAAATTTCTGATTGATCTGATAGATCCCTTTATAAAAAAAGGAGACTGGGGGCACGTGGGTAGCTCAGTCCGTTAAGCATCCAACTTTTGATCTTAAGGTCAGGAGTTCAAGCCCCATGTTGGGCTCCATACTGAGCATGGAGTCTACTTTATAAAAAAAAAAAAAAGGAGAGAGAAACACATACATATTTTTAAAAAAATATTGAGTATCCTATGTAGAACTATGTGTATATAGCCAAATAGAATACACAATGAAATATAAAAGTATCTTTCCTATTATAATGAAACACACAGTCTGTGTTTTCACTTAGAATAGTTATGCTTTATCAAGCACTGATTATTGGCAGATATTGTTCTCAGTTTTCTCATGTATTACATCTAATCCTCAAAACTATTCCCCTATATTTACAGATGGGGAAACTGAGGCTCAGAAAGATTAAATAATTTGCTTAAGGTCACATATCTAAAAAATGTCTAGAATGAAATTAAACCAAGTGGATTACAACAATAATTGTGGTATTAAATAAATATTCAATTTAGTTACCTATTGTGTTAATGGGTACTTTGATTAAAGAAGCAGACAATGATATTTTAATAGTAGTTATCTCTGTTTGGTAGGATTTTGTAGTTTAGTTTTATTTTATTCTTTACTGTTACAATCAGAAAAAATTACTATTGACTGTGGCTCTGCCTGTTCTGAGCAGGAAAACACTGGGCAATACCCTCTTTATATTTAATTTTTCATCTCTGTTGTATCTGGAAATTGAGAGTGTTGAGACAACTTTTTGAGGATACCTTCTTGCTCTGAAATTCTATTGCTTGTAAGACTTGACAGGGGATAGAATATTCCATGCAGAGGACCTATATAATACTGAGACTAAAGTTTATGTTTACATAATGTTATTTCTAGAAATACATTATAAACTCAATTTTCTCAAGAAAAAAAAATATATAAAAGCTAAACGAAGCCAAAACAAAACCAACCCACAAAACCTCAGAGGAAAAACTAGAGAAAGTAAAGGGAATCATTTTGGAAGAATGGTATAATAGAAAAAAAAAGCATTTTTCTAGAAGCAGGACCAAGTTACATTTCAGGATTTGCTACTTTCTGGCTATGTTGAGAAAATGCTTTCCCTCTTATTCCCAGTTGCTTTTCCTATCATAAATTAGGCAATTAGAAATTGAAGGAGTTAGTGTCTTGCTGTAACCAGGCAAACTTGATGCTACATGGAACATAGGAATCAGAGCAGTAGGCAAAATCAGTTTATCACTTTTGGGGGGATAGAGGGAGGATGCAAATGTTGCTCACTCTTGGACAGTAACACAACACATATCGAAGGTGCCTCATTCCAAAGACAAAATGAGCTTTTCAATATAAGGCTTTCTAGGAGAACCTGGGGGTAGATAGGTAAGGATGTTTAGTGACTCCCAGGCTACATAGTACCAAGAGTCTTGTCCTGTGAGATCTGTGTGCTTATTGGCAGAGGACACATCTGGAGATAGTCCTTTAATCAAACATTTCCTTCATACGGGATCAGAGAGAGGTGCCTTTAATCAAACATTTCCTTCATATGGGATCAGAGAGAGGTGCCCCTACTCAGCATTCCTGATTTCTTCCTCCCATGGAATGAAATGTCTTCCTTGCTGCAATTGTGGTGGAGGAACTTATATGGTTCCTCTCTCCTGTGTAATGATGATCCATGATCTTGATGAAGAAAGAATCTGACAGTTACATAGTTGAGTACACCCTGAGGTCAAAGAGGAAAAAGGATCATAGTATGTTCATGACAATAAAAAAGCACATAACTTACTTTAGGGGAAAAAAAATGTGGATAAAGGGAACTCTAATAAACAGTGAATGAATTGTAAATTGGTAATATCTAGTGAAGTTGAAGGTGTATATTCCCTACAACTCAGCAGCTTCTTTTCTAGGAGAAATTCTGATATGTGTATAAAAGGAGATATGCTCAAGATTTATGGCAGCACTAGTTAAAAAAGGGAAGAATTAGAAACAATTGAAGTGTCCATCAACAGGAGAAAAAAATAGTGTGATTTTGTCATGGAATAGAATGTTACAAATATAAAGCAGTTAAAATAAATAAAACAGAGCAAAATATATATTAATACGGATGATGATCACAAACATAATGTTAAATAAAACAGAGCACTTTGCAAAATAATACCTGTAATATGATACCATTTATATAGTTTAAAATTCTGCAAAATTATAATATATATTGTTTAGAGATAAATACAAGTATAGAAAGAGTAGAAAACCTAATTAAAAATGATAAATATTGAATTAATGAGACTACCTCTGAGAAGGAGCAAAGGTCATGGAAATGCAAGGATTGTAGAGAGAACCCCAACTATAACAAAAGCAAATATGGAATAATGTGAAGGTATGATAAAACCAGATGCTACACACATGATTTTTATTATGGTATTCAATATTGTTGAGTTTTTTTAACTACTTAATCTTGAAACACTAATTTAAAAAGCATTGCATATTCAAGCTTGTGTATTTTTTAATGAGTATAAAAATTGCCTTTAACTTGTATAAAAGATAAGATGCCAATCAAATGTTAGAAACATTGAATTAGAATTTCAGGATTCTGTAGAAACATCTGCACCTGTAAGAGGAGATAAATTAGGGAAATTATGGATTTCATTATTGTAGAGGATTTTATCCTCTTATTGAATGAGAGAAATTTTATCCATTTGTATGAGTCATATTCTGGCTCTGAGTTTTACCACATATATAAGCACAGGTATTTCAATTTTCTGTAATTTACCCATTTCTAAAATTGACATATTCGTTTTTTCAGATTATTGTTTCCAAGCTCTTTGACAAAAAAGGTAGCTTCTAAAATTGTAAGTAAAGTCAGCACATTTGTTTGGCTACTAAACCCTATGTATGCTTTATTTCAGCAAGTAAAACTCACAGGAATGCATTCTTACCATGTCTGTCTAAGACACATTGAGGCAGTGAAGTTCGAAGGTGTTATGTTCCTGTAGATTTCTATTATACTAAAATCCTTGAAGCATGAGAAGTGTGTAGCCATACTGATTTTCTCTCAGCATGTGATGCAGAATTTATATACTCTATTTCACTCTCATAAAAGAAAATCTATCGCTAAAAATAATGGTCCTGCACAAATTATATATTGAAAATGATCAAATACCTCCTTTTAAAATTCCTACTTTTTATATGACATAAAAATATAAATTAAGAAACCAGAGTTTGAAGAAAAATGGTTAAAATTGTCATGGCTTTTAGCACCAGTTTTTATTTTGCTATGTAGTTTACATAACTTGAATTAAATCCAATTTTGAGGCAATAAGGTGTCTATTTAATTGCATACTTTTATTAAAATAGTTTTTAAAACTTTTCAGAAAGTCCTCTAAATTATATATTTCTATAATCCATTCATTTGGTACTTCTTGTAGACTTACCATGCATAGGATATGGGGGACCAAGATCTATAAGGAACACATAATTAACATGTATCAAATTTATATATTCAAAGCATTTTCCAAGTACTTTTTAAACATATCTTATTTTACAGTAGCTCTGAAATGTAGACATTCCCATTACGCTGATTTTGGCAGCTCCTCCCATCAAGTCCTTCCATGACTTGAATCTAAACTTCCCTTTTGATTAGCTTCTGGTCAACAGGGTACAGTAGAATTGACTGTCATTTCTGAGCTCAGTCTCTAGGAAATCTTTCACTTGCTTTCTCTTGGCATTCTATTCTCACAGATAGCTCCGGTTAGCTTACTGGAGGATAAGAAATTACATGGAAAGAGCCAGTTGTCCTACCTGAGGCTATCATAGATCATCTTGCCAGCCAACTACCAAACATGAGAAGGAACCCAGCCAAGATAAGAAAGCTGCACCCTTGATACAAGTCTCATTACAGATATGTAAGTAAACCCAGCCAAGCCCAGAAGAACCACCTAGCTTACTCAAGATTTAAGAGAAATAGAACTTTAAGTCAATAATAAAGCTATAATAAATAATACAATACTGTATATTTAAAAGTTTCTAAAAGTCAATCTTAAAAGTTTTCATTTTATTAAAAAAAAAGCATTCAGAAATGGTTATTGTATTTTTATTCTAAAGATTTTATCCATTTATTTCAGAGAGAGAAAGAGAGAGAGCATGCGTTGGTGCAGGAGCAGGGATCATGACCTGAGCCGAAGGCAGATGTTTAACCAACTGAGCCACCCAGCACCCGAAAAATGCTATTGTTTTAAGCCACTGAATTTTGGAGTCATTTGCTACCCAGCAATAGTTAACAATGACACACTGATCTTCAAAAAAGTGACACGATTTAGATTAGAGGTGAATACTGAATCACACCTGTATAACTTCAAAGCTTGTGCTCTTTCCATACACTGCATGGGATATAAATAATATGGACATGTTTAGACCAAAGTAGTATAGTTACTCCAAAGAGGGAGGAGTAACTTTGATTGACATGATTAAGAAAGCTATTATAAGGAAGATAATTCTTTGGATTGCACCCTTAATAGAGAAGGAGGCTTGCATTTGAAAATGAGCTAAGGTCTAAAAGCAAGAAGGTGAAAATCATGTTCAAAGAATGGCCAATGAGGCTGTTACCCACAAAGTACAGTTGGCAGAAAAAAGCATTGGGAGATAATGCCCCAAGAGTGGTTTTTATTCATGCTAGGTTTTTTTGTGCATTCAGATGAAAATTTCAATGGAAAGAAATTGTTATTACTTTATAAGCAAAAATAGTAAATTGGTTGGGTGTTTTGATTACTTGGATTATAATTTCATAATTTCAAATTAAAATATACAAATGTCAAAGCATTATTTATTATAAAAAATTGGTGTTTGGAGGAGAAAATATACTTACCCTTTTAAATGACTCAATATAACTGAAAGGTCATAGATGTTAGAGAGACAATACTGGATGTGAAATTCAGTTTAGTCATCTACTGCCTGGACCTGGACAAGACACTTAGCATCTCTGAGTCCTCGTTTTATAACCAGCAGAATGGAGACAATGAATATCTATTTCATAGGATTTCTGGGAAAATTAGATATAAGGTATATAGAAATGTCTAACACACAGTAGGCACTTGGTAGACAGTAGCTATTTTTACAAAAATCAACATTTAATACATTAAAAAAAAAAATCCCCTTAGAATCAAAGTTTCAATAGTGACCTTAAAGATGGATACAACCATGACTAAGTTCAGTGGTGCTCTGAAGTGCAGTAATTCTTCATATTTTACTGATACAATTTTTTAGATTATATGTCAAATAGAAATATTTATGCTATTATGCAATTATGGGGAATGTAGAAACTCATCTCAATCCCTACTTCCTCTACAAGATGAAATGCAGAATGATACAGATTATGTTCCAACATCAGAAAATATTGAATTAGTGATTTTGTGGTAAGAATAAAATGTAAAATGAATCCCTACCAAACACAGTTGAGGGGTGCCTGGGTGGCTCAGTGGTTGAGTGTTTGCTTTTGGCTCAGTTCATGATCCCGGGGTCCTGGGATTGAGTCCTTTATTGATTGGGGTCCCTGCAGAGAGCCTGCTTCTCCCTCTGCCTACGTCTCTGCCTCTCTCTGTGTCTCTCATGAATAAATAAATAAAATCTTAAAAACAAACAAACAAAAACACAGTTGAATATGGACCAGCACATTGGGAAAGGGTAAATTAGGGGTGGGATCATTTTCCCCTCAGAGGTTTATCAACTGCCCTTGTAAACTCGTCATTGTTTTAAGAGTCTTTATGTCAGGGAGCTACATCTAGAAGGGGATGATGAATCCTCACACCTACAGTCACATATGAAACAAAACTAGTATGACTATTTATTAAAGAAGTAAAATCCAATGCTCTTTTTACAACTATTAACAAATATGTGCGAGTGAGTTTGTGTTGAAACTGGGCACTAATGCACACTGGTGAGAGTATAAACTGTAGTTATCTTTTGAAAACAAAATAGCAAAAACTTGGAGAATTTTCAGGTTTTTTGACCTGCTGTTGCTATTGGTAACACCGTGTTATTTTATGGAAAAAGTAAAAATCACATGCAAAAGGACTCATTGCTGACTTATTCATAACAGTGAAAAACCTGAAAGCAGTTTAATGTCTAAAACTGAGAAATGGTTCAGTAAATAACAGAATATCAATTTGTAAGCTAGAAACCATCCATTAAAAAGTACTATGAAGAATAGCAACATATAAAAATGTCTATAACATCATGTCAAGTGAAAAAAAAAACATTAAAATCTACACTATATTTCCAAACACATAAAATTGTTTTCCCATGATCCAGGAAACACAAAATATGAAAACAAAGGATTTGTTGGTGAGATGAAATTGCAAGAGATCTTTCTTTCTTTCTTTCTTTCTTTCTTTCTTTCTTTCTTTCTTTTCTTTCTTTCTTTCTTCTTTCTTTCATATTGGTCTAATGCTTCTAGTGCTACAAACAGAAGACAGAATTAGAAATTAATAATATGGAACTAATTACTCTTATGTTAGATCTTGAAGGCACCTACAGGTTGATTGTTTACAGTTTACCAATATCAGTGTAATTTCCTATATCCAGAAATGCTTCACATCCTTTCTTCAACAGATTCAATTAAGTGTTCTTGTAGCTGTAAATTGACATCAACCTGAAATAAATACTGTAAGCATAATAGACTGGAATTTATGCAGTCTGCGTTGTGTAGAATTTAGAATGAATGATAAGACAATTACTCACCAGTTCCTCAACACTTCACTACATCTTGGACTGGGAAAAAGGAAAAAACAAATTCTTGAAAATGGTATTTTCAGTGTCTATGGGTTATGTTTTGAAAAAATGAGAACACTTCTTTTTCCCAACAATAATAGCTGTATGAATCTTAGCTAATTACATCATTCACATTCCACATTAAGTTATACAATTCTTTATAAGAAATATGGAGCTCTTTCTTTTTCTATCCACATCACAGAAAGAACCATCATAATACTGGACATTTGAAAGAATCATTTTTGTGTGCTGAATGCTGATTTTTAGGAGATTTCGATCCGAAAGCTAGCATTAACTTTTGAAAGAGATATTACCTGCTTTGAGCTTCAATGATCTTATTTATAAGCTAATAGTAATTTTTCCCTTCCCTCTGTGTCTCAGGTAAAGTTATAACAAACTATAAATTAATGAAAAGAAATGCAAATTCACTCAAAAATATAAAATGATAAAATTGCATTTGCTACTCCTGAGGGAGGTATTAATAAATATTTAAAATATTCATTACAAAAAGAAAAAATTACTATCTTTCTATTCTGTGTATCAATTCCTTGGTCATTCAACAAATATTTATTTGGGGCCTACTGTCATTGGGCTAGATGCACGGAATACAACCATAAAAATGACAAAGATCTTCTTCCACAGTCCAATAGGAAAGGCAGACAAGTGAACAGGCAATAACAGTATAATTTGATACATTTTATGGTAGGGCACTATGGCAGTGCTATGGATTGAATGTTCCTGTGCTCTCAAAATTCATATGTTGACACCCTAATCACTAATGTGATGGGATTTTGAGGTAGGTCCTTTAGGAAGTAATTAGGCTGCATTCAGTCATAGGAGTAGAGACCCCATGACGTGAGCTAGAACTAAGATAGAAATTGGTACTGAGAAGTGGGGGCGGGGGGGGGGGTCCACTCTAACAAATACCTACAAATGTGGAAGTGGCTTTGGAAGTGGATAATGGGCAGAGGTTGTAGAGTTTTGAGGTGAATGCTAGCAAAATCCAATATTGCTGTAAAAAGATTTTTATAAGTAATTCTGGTGAGGGCTCAGAATAGAAAGAGGAAAACTGTAAAGAAAGCTTCTGGGGATCCCTGGGTGGCTCAGTGGTTTGGCATCTGCCTTTGGCCCAGGGCGTGATCCTGGAGACCGGGTATTGAGTCCCACGTCCGGCTCCCTGCATGGAGCCTGCTTCTCCCTCTGCCTCTCTCTCTCTGTTTCTCTCTGTCTCTCATTGATAAATAAATAAAATCTTAAAAAAAAAGCTTCCATCTTCTTAAAATACATTAATAATCACATACTGAATGCTGGTGGAAATACAGATGGTAAAGGCCATTTCGATGAGGTCTCAGACATGTGACTGGACAATGCAGAAAAGATAATCCCCATTAGAAAGTAGCAAAGAACTTGTTTGAATTGTGTTTGTGTCCTAGTCTTTTCTGGAAGACAGAACTTGCAAGCAGTAAGATCGGATTTTTAGCTGAGATTTCTAAGCAAAATATTGAAGGAGTGGCTTGGTTCTTCCTGACTACTTATGTTAAAATATGACAGGAGAGAGATAAATTGAAGATGGAATTGTTTAGCAATAAAGAAATCAGAACTTGGAGCTTTGTAAAATTCTCAGCCTGTCCATATCGCAAAAAATGAGAACACCAAGGTTGTCCTTTTTGTATGGAGATTAAGTTTGAGCATAAACCACAGATCTTATTAGCCATCTCAAAGGAGGACGAGAATAGGGAATGATTACACCAAAAGATACTGCCAGTTTGCATTTAGGAGAACAGAGAAAGTGGGATGAAATGAAGGAAGGTTGCCCAGATTCTTAGACCCTACAGGACTGGACCCTAAAGCGATTTGGCTGTGTGTGTGAACTTGTCCTTCAAGAAAAGAGAAGAAGGACCCCAAGGATGATCCAGATATCATCCTGGTGACCACCTCAACAGGCCAGATAGCTTCCAACCAAATTCTTGTTGCCACTCCAGTGGGTCTGAAAGTCAGACCTTCAAACCAAAGAGGATTATTTTTGAGCTGTAAGGCTGAATGGAGTTTGCTTTGCTGGGTTTTGGACTTAGTTGAAACCTGTCACTCCTTTCTTCCTTTTGGAATGGGAATGTCTATCCTATACCTGCCCATCATTGCTGGTATTTTGAAATATGATTGACATCTATATATAAATCTTGTATCCTATGACCTTGTTAAACTCACTCAGTTATTGGAGCTATTTTTGTAGATTCTTTGGAATTTTCTAAATAGACAAACATGTCCTCTGTGAATACAATTTTTCTATCCAATCTACTAGTCTTTTACTTCTCTTTTCTTTATTGTGCTAGTCAGTACTTATAGTTCCATGTTGATTAGGGGTAATAAGATACATCCTTGCCTTCTCAATCTTAGAGGAAAAGCATTCAGTCTCTCACCATTAAGAAGGATGGTAGCTATAGGTTTATATTTTGATGTTGTTTATTCTGTTAAGGAAAGTCCTTTCTATTCCTAGTTTTTTTGTTGAATGATAAAGTTTGGCAAATGATTTTTCTACATCTATTGAGATAATTGCATAGGTTTTTAAATTTAGTCTGTTAATATGGTCACTTAATTGTACAAAATGTATCCTTTTTATGTATTTTTACGGATATTTCATATATTGTTAGATTTGCTAATGTTTTATAGCTGGTTTAGCAGCTCTGATGCTGGAATTTGTACTGGGGCAATAAGACCCCAGTCTGATCCAGTCTGATTTTTGGTTTTCCATTTAAAAAAATTAAGAGGTGGCTATTAAGATTTTTTTTATTTCTCATAATCCAGTAATGCTTTAAAAAGCATATACATACATACACACACATATACATACATACAATACCTATTTGTTTAGTATTTAGAAGGCCCTTCAGAATATCTTAACTCCACAGAGTTATAAACAGAAGTCACCTGATCATTTGAGCTAGAAGTACACACTCTGCCACATTTTAATAAGAAGAAAACTGAGAATAAGGGTGATATGTAATCTGCTCACAACCACATAGCTAGGAAGTGTTATACGTAGGAAGAATTGTCTGCACCAAACTCCATGCTGTTTCCAAAAAACCATACTCTCATCTTCAGTAGGTTACATATAATGGGAAATATGAGGTCTTATAAAATTTTTTGTTCTTGTATGTGTTTTCATATTATCTTATTTTCAGGAAACCAATTGTTGATTTTATTAGGAAATCAGAATATTTTATTGTCTGAGCACTCAACCATAGCTTTTACTTTTACCTCTGCTAATCTCTCCTTTATACCAACTACATTTTAGATTTGCAAGAGCAAGAGTTTCTACTTCTTTGTCAGGATCCCATGGCTCCTGTATTCTGGTTGTAATCATTTATGAGTTCAGCAATTAGAGAATCTAGATTTGGTTTCATCAAACCTATCTTGAAATCACAGCGAGTACTTTTCTGTAATTGGAGTACATTAACATTAAATACATTAATTTGAAGGCTAGGATGAAAGACTTTTATGCAAAGTTTTTTCTTCTCATACCCATTTTGTCATTCAGACATTTTGAGCATGTTGTATTATTGCGTGCTGTTTTTTTAAAGTAATAAAAATCCACACCTAATTTGACATGATTTCTTTGGCAGTTAATAAGAACACATTATACAGTTTAATGAATCTGCAAACTAAATAATGGTTGTAGTGGGTGTGAAAATAGGGATATTTAAATGCATAAGGAAATTTAGCACACATCCCAGTGGCCATGTAAATAGACTTCTGATTCTTTTATAAATTGCAAACACTTTCTTGTGCAGAAACACAGTGAAAAATATAGTCCTGCATCCATACATAGAGCTCATTATCATACCTCAGAATGTTTACTGCATGCCTATTATCCACTTAAAAGCTCCATTAAAACAGCTACTCTGTTTCAGCAGCAGCTAAACAAGTCAAAAACGAAGCCTCATTTGTCACTATTTATCCCCAGAGATTAGAGACAGCTGTATTGATGAGGTGTATTTAAGATCACATCTTCAGTTATTTTGATAAAAAGCTTTCAAATATGACCTTGTGTCATATAGAATCAGTATTCAAAAGCTCATTATCAGCACAAATTCTAGAATAGACAGACCCAAGAGGAATGTACATGAAGAAAAATGATTGTGAGTAATGGACATTTGGTAGATGGTACTGTTGACTTACTTTAAGAAACTTAAGCCTTTTGGTGTAATAGGTATTATTATTTATTACAATGCATGTGCAAGGATATCTAAAATGTTCGATGCTTTACATGAAAGTAAAATAATTAACAGGACAATACATTACTGAAAAACAGAAATGAGCTCCAGCTTAGGGCCAAGTAAAGAAACCATAACACAGAAGCTACTGACATTCAGAATGTGTCATACAAACAACAATGCATTTTGAAGCCCCTGGTTTTAAAAGTCTGTGATAATCTCTTCTCTTCGTTTGGCCCCATCTATCCTTTATTTAGACACCAATGACCATTTTTTACAATTGCTGCGCTGCTCCTAAATGGGCAGATGGTAGCAGTATTCACAGACATAAACACAGAATGTGTTAGGTTAAGCTTTTAAAATGAATATGAAAAGAATGACTAGACATACAGAGATCAAATAACTATTTGCAGGATCTTTGGATGAATGACATGAGATGAACTGTGTGGTGTCTATTTAGGTGAGCTTAGATCCAACCCCTATGTGTGCACCTGTGCTTTCACATGTTTAAACATAAAATGTATTACTATCTTGATCTATTCCTTACATCTTTATGCAAATATACTTACAGGGAATTCATTTTTTTATAATAAATTTATTTTTTATTGGTGTTCAATTTACCAACATACAGAATAACACCCAGTGCTCATCCTGTCAAGTGCCTCTCTCAGTGCCCGTCACCTATTCACCCCCACCCTCCGCCCTCCTCCCCTTCCACCACCCCTAGTTCATTTCCCAGAGTTAGGAGTCTTTATGTTCTGTCTCCCTTTCTGATATTTCCCAACATTTCTTCTCCCTTCCCTTATATTCCCTTTCACTATTATTTATATTCCCAAAATGAATGAGAACATATAATGTTTGTCCTTCTCTGATTGACTTACTTCACTCAGCATAATACCCTCCAGTTCCATCCACGTCAAAGCAAATGGTGGGTATTTGTTGTTTCTAATGGCTGAGGAATATTCCATTATATACATAGACCACATCTTCTTTATCCATTCATCTTTCGATGGACACCAAGGCTACTTCCACAGTTTGGCTATTGTGGACATGGCTGCTAGAAATATCGGGGTGCAAGTGTCCTGGCGTTTCATTGCATCTGTATCTTTGGGGTAAATCCCCAACAGTGCAATTGCTGGGTCGTAGGGCAGGTCTATTTTGAACTCTTTGAGGAACCTCCACACAGTTTTCCAGAGTGGCTGCACCAGTTCACATTCCCACCAACAGTGTAAGAGGGTTCCCTTTTCTCCGCATCCTCTCCAACATTTGTGGTTTCCTGCCTTGTTAATTTTCCCCATTCTCGCTGGTGTGAGGTGGTATCTCATTGTGGCTTTGATTTGTATTTCCCTGATGGCAAGTGATGCGGAGCATTTTTCATGTGCATGTTGGCCATGTCTATGTCTTCCTCTGTGAGATTTCTCTTCATGTCTTTTGCCCATTTCATGATTGGATTGTTGGTTTCTTTGGTGTTGAGCTTAATAAGTTCTTTATAGATCTTGGAAACTAGCCCTTTATCTGATATGTCATTTGCAAATATCTTCTCCCATTCTGTAGGTTGTCTTTGAGTTTTGTTGACTGTGTCCTTTGCTGTGCAAAAGCTTATCTTGATGAAGTCCCAATAGTTCATTTTTGCTTTTGTTTCTTTTGCCTTCGTGGATGTATCTTGCAAGAAGTTACTGTGGCCGAGTTCAAAAAGGGTGTTGCCTGTGTTCTCCTCTAGGATTTTGATGGAATCTTGTCTCACATTTAGATCTTTCATCCATTTTGAGTTTATCTTTGTGTCTGGTGCAAGAGAGTGGTCTAGTTTTATTCTTCTGCATGTGGATGTCCAATTTTCCCAGCACCATTTATTGAAGAGACTGTCTTTCTTCCAATGGATAGTCTTTCCTCCTTTATCGAATATTAGTTGACCATAAAGTTCAGGGTCCACTTCTGGGTTCTCTGTTCTGTTCCACTGATCTATGTGTCTGTTTTTGTGCCAGTACCACACTGTCTTGATGACCACAGCTTTGTAGTACGACCTGAAATCTGGCATTGTGATGCCCCCAGCTATGGTTTTCTTCTTTAAAATTCCCCTGGCTATTCGGGGTCTTTTCTGATTCCATACAAATCTTAAAATAATTTGTTCTAACTCTCTGAAGAAAGTCCATGGTATTTTGATAGGGATTGCATTAAACGTGTAAATTGCCCTGGGTAACATTGACATTTTCACAATATTAATTCTGCCAATCCATGAGCATGGAATATTTTTCCATCTCTTTGTGTCTTCCTCAATTTCTTTCAGAAGTGTTCTATAGTTTTTAGGGTATAGATCCTTTACCTCTTTGGTTAGGTTTATTCCTAGGTATCTTATGCTTTCGGGTGCAATTGTAAATGGGATTGACTCCTTAATTTCTCTTTCTTCAGTCTCATTGTTAGTGTATAGAAATGCCATTGATTTCTGGGCATTGATTTTGTATCCTGCCACACTGCCAAATTGCTCTATGAGTTCTAGCAATCTTGGGGTGGAGGCTTTTGGGTTTTCTTTTTTTTTTTTATGATGTAGAGTATCATGTCATCGGCGAAGAGGGAGAGTTTGACTTCTTCTTTGCCAATTTGAATGCCTTTAATGTCTTTTTGTTGTCTGATTGCTGAGGCGAGGACTTCCAGTACTATGTTGAATAGCAGTGGTGATAGTGCACATCCCTGTCTTCTTCCTGATCTTAGGGGAAAGGCTCCCAGTGCTTCCCCATTGAGAATTATATTTGCTGTGGGCTTTTCGTAGATGGCTTTTAAGATGTCCAGCAAAGTTCCCTCTATCCCTACACTCTGAAGAGTTTTGATCAGGAATGGATGCTGTATTTTGTCAAATGCTTTCTCTGCATCTAATGAACCATATCATATGGTTCTTGGTTTTTCTCTTGCTGATATGATGAATCACATTGATTGTTTTACGAGTGTTGAACCAGCCTTGTGTCCGGGATAAATCCTACTTGGTCATGGTGAATAATTTTCTTAATGTATTGTTGGATCCTATTAGCTGGTATCTTGTTGAGAATTTTTGCATCCATGTTCATCAGGGATATTGGTCTGTAATTCTCCTTTTTGGTGGGGTCTTTGTCTGGTTTTGGAATTAAGGTGATGCTGGCCTCATAGAATGAATTTGGAAGTACTCCATCTCTTTCTATCTTTCCAAACAGCTTTAGTAGAATAGGTATGGTTTCTTCTTTAAACGTTTGATAGAATTCCCCTGGGAAGCCATCTGGCCCTGGACTTTTGTGTCTTGGGAGGTTTTTGATGACTGCTTCAATTTCCTCCTTATGGGGAATTCAATACACATATTTTTCAGCAGTATAAAAACTTTTCCAGAATGAGGGTTGAAAGAACCTTCCTAAAAATAAAGAGATGCATATCATTGTTTAACCTTTGTATTTACGTGTTTCTATCTCTTTATTTACTTATTTTTAAATCTGGAAGAAATCTACCATCTTACTATTTCTTGACTTCTGGATGCAGCAGATATTGGTTGTCTGTAAACCGTGATCCTTAGCCACACACCTTTCCTCCATTAAATAAGCCTGACTCTATTTGGTAGGTCACAAGCTAAGTTCATAAAATTAAGCGTAAGTAGTCTAAGCTAAACATTTCCCTATGTTAATGAATGGTGAAGGATTAAATAAGTGACCTGGTTCTGGCCAATAAAGTGTTTGGAATGGTTGGGTTCCTGCAAGAAAATTTGCAGCCTGATAAAAGGAAAGAAGGCAAGATGTCTTTTTCCTACTTTACAGGGGCTTTGTGTGGACCTTATGCAGGAAGCCATGTTGAAGCAATGATACTATCTTGTCTCTTCTGTGCTAGCGCTGTGGACAGATTGGAGGAAAGAGGATGCATTAATGAGTAAAAGGTTGTTATCAGAGTCTGAGCCAAAGAAATGGCAGTGGTGATAGAATAGAGGGCTCCAGAGACACTGGAGAAGTAAAATGGACAGAAATTGGTGATGGATTTGATATGAGTGAGAAAGTAGGAGTTGTTGAAGAGGACATGAGATTTCTGGCTTGGAAACCAAGGAGTGGTAGTTCTCTTAAACAGGATGATAAAGATGAGATTTAATAGGCCTTTAAATGTCAAGGTAGTGTTATCTAAAAATAGTGAAGGAGGGATCTCAGTGCAGATTAGATCACAAGTACTAAAACTAGAGCTATAAATTTAGAATCATTGGTTTATAAATATTAGTAAAAGTCATGGATATAAGTGTGGTTAAAAGAAATGGGAAGCTCCTCTAAATAATTCTTCATGATAATTCCTTCCCACTTGTTACTTATTTTCTATCTTTGAGTGTTGAAAAACCTAATCCATTTCTCATATATCCATCTGCTATTGAATATCTTTTTCACTTGTAAACCTTATAGGCACCTCAAAAACAGAATATCTAAAATCAAGTTTGTATCTTTACCAAATCTAAACCCTCTTCTCTACTTTTTATCTTCCAGAAAAATAAAAGATCCTCCCAATCACAGAATTTGTGAGTCCTTTAGAATTCTGGTTTTTATTTAGTTATTCTAGACTTAATCAGTTGTTCTATTTTGTTAATGTGTCTTCAGGCTTATCACTTTTTCTCCATTTCATTGGCTATTTTAGCTAATAAACATAGCATTAATTAACTGGATTATGGAGATAGTCTCCAAATCAACTTCTAGTTTTGGCCCTTCTAATTTGTTCCCCGTCCCAGTTTTTGTTGGACTGGAAAACTTAAAGTGCAAAGCTAATTGTGAAATCTCTCTGCTTAAAATCTGTCTGTGGACATTACTGTCATTCAGGGTAAAATTTAAATTTCTTAGCTTGGTATACCAGACCGGTGTCTGGTATACTAATATATATATTGTATTAGTATTCTAATGCTGCCATGAAAGATTACTACATATTTAGTGGCTTAAAACAACACAAACTTATTGTCTTATAATTTCTGAATGTCAAAAGTTCAAAATGGGTTAGTAGGGCACATTTCTTCTGGAGGCTCAAGGGAGAATCTGTTTCCTTGGCTTTTTTGACTTCTGGAGGCCAAGTTTATTGCACAGTCCTCCATCTTCAAAGCCAGAAGTGTGCTTTCTTCAAATCTTGATTCTTTCTGACATTCCCTTCTTTACCTTTTAACTGCCTTGGGATTCAATTAGACCCACCCGACTAGCCTAGGATAATCCCCTCATCTGAAGATCCTTAACTTAATTATATCTGCAAAATATCTTTTGCCATGTAAGGTATTATATTCTGGGAATTAATATGGGAATGAGTAACAGCCAACAGGCACATGAAAAGATGCTCATCATCACTTATCATCAGGGAAATACAATAAAAAACTACAATGAGATATCACCTCATACCTGTCAAATGGCAAAAATAAAAAATTCAAGAAACAAGTGTTGGTGAGGCTGTGGAGAAAATGGAACTCTTGCACTGTTGGTAGGAATGCAAACTGGTGCAGACACTGTGGAAAACAGTATGGATGCTTCTCAAAAAGCTAAAAAGAGAACTACCTTATGATCCAGCAATTGCACTACTAGGTATTTACACAAGGAATACAAAAACACTAATTCAAAAGGATACATGCACCCCTATGTTTATAGCAGCATTATTACATTATTACAATAACCAAGATATTATTACATTATTACAATAGCCAAGATATGAAAGCAGCCCAAGTGTTCATCAACTAATGAGTGGGTAAAGAAGATATTGTATATATACACAATGGAATATTATTCAGCCATCAAAAAGAATGAACTCTTGTCATTTGCAACAACATGGAGCTATAGTATATAAGGCTAAGTGAGATAAGGCAGTCAGAGAAAGGCAAATACCATATGATTTTACTCATACATGGAATTTAAGAAACAAAGCAAACAAGCAAAAGGAAAAAAATGAGAGAGGGAAAGAGACAAAGGAAGAAACATACTCTTAATTATAGGGAACAAACTGATGATTGGGGGGGAGGGAATGCATTTAAATAGGGATTAGGAGAGCACTTGTGAAGGGCACAGGGTGATGTATAGAAGTTTTGATGTACACCTGAGATAAATATAATGCTATATGTTAACTGGAATTAAAATAAAAACTTGAAATAAATTTTAAAATAGTACATAAATAAATAATATGGGCATGACAATATTCTGCTTACCACAAATACACCTTCCAGTGGCTTTGGAAAACTTTTCCTGGAATCCCATTCCCTTAATTCCTGTTTCACTTAACTTCAGGTGTTTCTAAGATAGAATGCTCAACTTCAGGTTTCAATCCCTTTCCTTGTGGAAAATCACCCACAGCCAACACAGAAAAAGACACAGAAACACATATTCTGGAAAATATCTGTAAGCTAAAACATATGAACATGGAAATGGATGTGGAATAAGCACCTCACTTAACAAAATGAAAATTTTCAAATCTAAGAGGCTGCAGAGAGAGATACTATGACAACGAGATGATTATCTTCTCCATAGCATTCTGGAAAGGCCTAAAGAATTAGAAGCATCACTTACCACAAAGGGTCAGGAGGGATAAAGGGGATGGGGTAAAGGAACATGAGAGACCTGCCTGAAAATGTACAAGAACAGCACCTATTGCTTCCTCCACACCCTGCAGGAGACATGGAAATACTGTTACTAAAGAAAGAGAACCATGGCGTCTCTGGATCAGTGTAGGGGTCTAACAACAGAAAAGAGTTTAAGCCAAGCATAAACAACTAAATTGCCTTGTTCAGTTGTTTAGCAGATGCTAGAGCTAATTTGGGCATAGACACAACTGATCAGCTCTGTGTAAGCCTGGCCCATTCACACTCCTCTAATTTCACCAGTGTCCCAGTCAGTAATTCCCCCCAGTCTTTGGTTTGTAAGTTTCCTTTTAGAATAAAAATTTTGTGAAGAAAGAAAAATTGGTATGAATAACTACTTGTAGAAAAACTCATTCACTGGATCTCTATACTAAAGGGTAATGTTACATACAATCACATCAAAGAGCCAAACACAAAAACTAAAAGCATCACGCTGATTACTAGGAAAAACACTAAAGACGTGTTTTTCCAATTCTTTTTCGAACAGTTCCATGTGAAGTAGATAGATAGGGAGGACTTCTGGCTGAAGCAGAGGCAGAACCATAATTGGAGGGAGGAACCCAGCCATATAATATCCATAAGAGATGCCACTTAGTACTTGTAATTATTAAGATAAAAAGATGTCAGAGTTTGCAGAGTGAAACAGGCAATGGAAACATCAGTGGTCAGACAAGAAAGCCCTTGCAGCAAGTCATCACAGGGTGGTAACTTTTTATGTGTTTGCTCCTTCGCCCGCTAAAGGCACAGGGTTCCATCAAAGAATTGCTTTACAAGGCTATGGCTCCCCTGCTGTGCTGTAGTCTGCAACGGGGCTCTGTAGCAGCTGGTTTAAATAAAACCCACTAGGTGCTTTTTCTTTTCAAACAACTCTATAAAACCTGGAATTGCTTGATGTTGAGATTTACCATTGAGCTTTTGACATTTTTATCTGATGGTGTTGCTTCATCACCAGTGAATCTGCTGTTGGCAAACCTCATTAATTGGGTAGAAGCATAGTTAGTGACAAATCTAAATTATTGAATATTTTTTAAAAACCACTTGTTTTACTTTTAAGGAAACTAGATGATAGAATGTGAACATATAGTTTAAGAGAATGTTTTGGGGAAATAGTTTCAATGAATAAATAAAAACTATTGTAATTAGCCTATTATCCCAGGTATTTACATGGAAACGATGCTTCTAAAAAACTTGAGGTTGCCTGAAAGTAATTTCTTCTTTGAATTAGTTATAAACTTCAAGCATTCTGTTCACAATGGTTTTCCTCTATTAATTTGCTTAACAAACCATTTCTTCATCATCAGCACAAAGGTAAACAGCAACGTAATTAAGAAAGTTTCTGAATTACGGTGATCTACATAAGTGAATTTCATTTTGCCAAGGTGACGCAGGTATAAACTTGATGTCAGAAGTGGACATGGGCTGTCGCTGAACCCATGTCTGTTTGATCATCCAAGAACTAGCATATGTATCAGTTCTATCTAGAGGATATCTTGCTTGTAAGACTGTCCACGACACACAAAGGACAGTGTCCACATCTAAAGCTTTTGTACCTCATAGTTCCATCTAGTGTCAGAGGAGAATTCTGTGACGTATTGGGGCAGAAGCGTGAGTTCCCAGGGAAAGCAGACTCTTGAGTTTAGTAGTGATACTAAGGGCACTATTGAGTGAGTGGGAGCTGCCAAATAGAATCAGCTCCTGTAACAGATGCTCTCGGTTGAAAGAAGTAAATGCAAAACTGTAAGAGAAATAACTTTTCAGCACAGAAGCCTCGAGGCCCTTGAGGATAGATGATGCCAGAAAAATGTGAGATTATTGTGCCTGCCAGAGTATATTAATACTATAAATATAGCTAATTTCCTGAGGAACAAGATCCTTGAAAATGTACCAGATGTATGATGCTGAATATCAAGTCAAACAGCAGAGACAGAATGGTAAGCAAGCATCGATTCCTGCCCTTTCTCTTCCTCAGGGTAGTGAAACATGACTGGGATCTCTCATTGGATTCGAGTGGGTCCCACGCTAAACACATTAATTTTTTTCCTGATGTTTCTTTCCTTCTCTTTTCAGAATCTCCATCTTCATTAAAGTTAGAGAGAGCCATCCAGTAGTTCAAGAGCTGAACGGTAAGGTTCATTCTTTCATTCACCAAATGCTTATTAAACAACTGAAGCGCTGGGCACTGTCCTGAGCCCCTTAAGATACATTAGTGAACAAACCAGACAAACATTCCTGCCTTCCTGGAACTTATATGCTAGTGAAGATGAGTAGTATCGATGGTAAACAATAAACACAACAAATGGATCATTTTTTAAAAATATTTTATTTATTTATTAATGAGAGACAGAGAAAGAGAGAGACAGAGGCAGAGGGAGAAGCAGGCTCCATGCAGGGAGCCCGATGCAGGACTTGATCCCGGGTCTCCAGGATAGGCCCTGGGCTGAAGGCCACGCTAAACCGCTGAGCCACCTGGGCTGCCCAACAAATGAATAATTTATGTAGTGTGTTCATGATTGCTGTGGAATACAGGTAGATCAAGTAAGGGGGGGGGCAGTCAGGATTGTGGTAAGGAATAGCCGGGAAGGATGGAATGCAACTTTAAACTGGGTGGTCAAGGTAGACTGAGATTGAACAAAACTCAACGGTACTTCCTGCTTCTCTTCCTCACCACATCTAGTGGAGTTAAATTCTAACCATCCTTCAATGCCCTGTTCAGAAGTCACCTCCTTTGTAATGTCTCCCTGAGTTCCTCAATATTCCATAAACATTCTTTCCTTTACATTCCCACATGTGGCTGGTATTGTTGCTCTCCCCAAATCCCTCTGAGTAGCAGACAGGTCCTATGCTCCTGCATATATGCAGTCTGACAGCTCCATGCCTCAAGTGCTTGCATCACTGACTCTGTGCCTTAGGGCATTCCAGTGCTTAGAGCGAAAAGAAGCCCAGAAGTGCTGGGATTTAACATCCCTCAGGGATTATCCTCAAACAAGGAGAGAAGAGAGTGAGTGGGTAAAGACTCCAGCTTCCCTATCTGCTAGTCGAGTAATTTTGAAGTGCATTCCACACAATTCCTCAGAGGCTCCCATTGGGATTAAGCATCAGTTGCTCATAGTGTCTGTTTATTAATGCACCATTTATAGATATCTTGCCCTTTTCTGTCTCCCTCTCTGCATTCTTTCACATGTGCTTTCTGCACTCAGCTTATAAATAACCTTTCCAACCCAAATACTTCAGGGGAATCTAAATTCAGACACCTTAGCATTTTGATTTTGAAGTCCTATGGTCTTATTGGATTTTTTCTTTATATTATTTATGAACATTTGCGTCTATTACTAACTTGTGAGTTCCTCAATTTATATCCTAAAAATTCTATACTGCTAAACAGAGCTTTTGACCTTTAATCTAAAATATTAAGTTGCCTATATATTTGGTAAAGTTGACCCGGGTTTAGTTAATCAATGACTTGCATTCATTCAAATTTCGGATGCATTTTTTAACAACTGTATTTCTGTGCACTATTCTGTGCCTCAAATTTTTCATTAGTAAACTAGAGATAAAAACACCTAGGCTCAGGGGACTGGGAACTATTCAGAGGATAAAAAAAGAAAATGTACACAAAGGTCCTAACTTAGTGCCTAGGTACTCATTCAGTATAGTCCTTTCCTGCCCTTTGCCTTTCTCTCTCTTGCCAAATTCAATATTTTAAAATAAAGGAATCGGTGTCTTGTAAGGCTGATTTTTGACCTAAGCGTATGTAATGCTAAACATAATGCATTAATTATAAATAAATAAATAAATAAATAATCTGAAACAGATATAACAGAATTTCAAGTCTCTTTAAAACATTAACAACTAAATCAGAGGTATTTTATCTGAGGGAGGTGTAGAACCATAAACTGATACATGTTTCTGTATTTTTCTCTTGTTCCTTTTCATTCAGTAAAGAAGTTGTCATCATGTATGGCAAGGTTCCATTTATCTCTTTAAAGTATCTGACATATATTGTAGAAATATACCGTCAATAAAATAATCGCTTTGACCAACTAGTTACCTAGGGCAGGTGTGTGCAAAAGAGATACTACATTACTTGTAGCAAGGGTTTGCCTATCAAAAATTTATTAATCATTAGATACTAATTTTTCCCCTATTCTATATTTTTAGATAGTGATTTGAGGACAGAGATCCAACTATTTTAAGAGTGGTGCCTTGTAAATTACAAGAAAATGTTACTAACTCAGTAATAACTACAGATAGTGAAATATTTTCATAATTTCAACTTAAGAAATATTTCCTGCACATGCAAAATCCTGTGCCCAATGCTTTATGAAAGTTTACAGAGGAGAGAAAGTATAGGGTGAAGATTTAGAGTGGTATGAGATACTATAGGATGGGGTCAAATTTGAGTGATAAAAGATACATAAACTCATTGCAACATAGGTTCAAAAGAGAAGGATAAGACTATTTCAGCAACCAGGAAACCTTCATGAGGAGATATTTTCTGAGATGAATTGGTTCTAAGGATTTTAGCATGCAGAAATGGAGCAAGGGGCACTTCTGAAATGTGGGCCAGCCTATACAAAGGTGTAGTCATGGGAAATAAAAAAATATTTTCAAAAAGAGATTGTAGTCTTTCAGTTTGGCTCAAAAGTGAAATGTATTAAAATAGGTTGTAGTAAGCAGGAGTGAGAGAAGGGAGAGAGGCCACAAGGCGAAGGGTCATGAAGATGAGAGAGACAGAGAGATTTGCGTCAAATGGGAATGTAAGTAACTGAAAATTCTGTCTTAACCCATTTAAACAATAAGGAAAATTTATTATCTCACACAAGTAGAAGACTACCCTGCTTCTGGACACGTACCTCAGGTTTGGTTGATTCAGATTCTCACTGATATAATCAAAGACCCACAGTTTTTTTCATCTTTCTCTTTTGCCAAAGCAAAGATGTCAGCTTTGTCCACTGCCAGCCACCCAAGATCACAAGTTGCCCACTGTGGTTCCAGGCACAAAATGCAGACAAGACATCAGCCAACAGAAGGATAAGAACTGTCTTTATAGGTGTATAGAAGCATCTTTCAGAAATCACTTTCCCTGAAGCAGTTACCTCTCACATTTCACAGGCTGAAATTAGATCACATGCTCTTTCCTAAAGCAATTACTGATAAAAGGAATGGGATGTTCATGCTGGCTAAGATGATTCAATTTATATCACTGAATCATGTTGATGGAGTAGATGCAGTTTTTCTTCCAGAAGAAGAAGAAAGGCATGATGATTGCTGAGTAGGCAACCAACAGTCCCTGTGGAAGTTATGGTGATCATATATCCTGGTCTGCCTGTTGAGTTCTGGTCCATACCTGCTATCCCAATGTAATTAATAATACATTAATTCACTCTCAAAAGTGTTCCTGTTTGGACAATAAATTATATGGTCACTGCAGCTAAAATAGATCATTTTAGACGTTTAAAGATTTGGGTGTGAGAGCTATGACTTAGAGTGATTTATCAGTATATAATATGATTTAAAAAAAAAAAGTTTACAGGTAAAGACCAAGAGACTAGTTAGAAGATGACTAAAACAGATTTAAAAAAAGTCTAAACTTAGTATAGTGGCAACAGGCATGGAAAGAAAGACGCAAAGAGTCCTTACAGAAGTAATAATTTAAAATTTGGCATCTGTTCATAACAGTAAGAGAGTAGAATAAAAGATGAAAGGCTTTAAATATTTAAATTTGCATTAGTGAGAGAATATATTGTTCTAATGGAAATGGTAAGGCCAGAAAGACTTGTTTTGATAGGTAGAATGTGAAGTTCGGTTTTGACATGTTGAATTTAGTTCTATTGGGGAAATTAGGTGAAAGTATAAGGAAGTTTATTAGGGTTATCAACAGCTTCTGTGATAATTAGAAATACAATTTTTTGGTGGACTTTCATGGAGCCAAAACATAGAACTCCGCAAAAATAAACAAGTAAGCAAAAAAATTTAATTCATCATTTACTCCGTAAATAATTACCAAGTGTAAGGGACAGCTCTAAAAGTTGAGGAATCAGCAATAAACAAAACAGATCAAATCTTTGACCTCTTGGAGCTTATATTCTAATGGAGGGAATCATGATAAACACATAAATGTGGTATTATGACATATTTTGATAAAGATTATAAAAGAAAAATAAAAGTATTGGGGGTGGTCATGCAAGTCTTTTCCAATAAAGTGACATTTGAGTAAAGAGCTGAAGGAAATGAGCCCTGCAGATATCCAGGCAATGAATATTCTAGTCTGAGAGGACAGCAGGTGTAAAGGTTTTTATTGAAGTGTTCTTGAACTTGCAGGAATATCAGAAGGACAAGTATGTCTGGAGCCTAGAGAATGAGGAAGCCAATGGAAAGTAACAAGGTCAGCCAGCCAGCCAGAGGCCAGGTTCATAGGGCCTTATGGGTCCTGGTGATCACTTTGAATTTTGCACTGATTGAGGCAGAAAGCCATGAGGATTTTTGTTTTTGTTTTATGTATTTTTTAATTTGTTTTTTTTTTTTTTTTTTTTTTTGCAAAAGGAATTTATTTATTTTTTATTTTTTATTTATTTATTTTTTTTATTGGTGTTTAATTTACCAACATACAGAAAAACACCCAGTGCTCATCCCGTCAAGTGTCCACCTCAGTGCCCGTCACCCATTCCCCTCCAACACCCGCCCTCCTCCCCTTCCACCACCCCTAGTTCGTTTCCCCAAGTTAGGAGTCTTTATGTTCTGTCTCCCTTCCTGATATTTCCCAACATTTGTTTTCATTGAAGTTCACATCCAGTGCTCATCCCCTTAGTGGCTCATGAGGATTTTTAATACTGATGAGTGGAGAATAGATTATTGTCAGGCAAGCAGGAGGTAGGGATACTAGTTATAAAGCTGTTATAAAATTTTTGGTAAGAAATTATAGAACTTTAAAGTAAGAAAGTAGCAGAGGAGATGGTGAGAAGTGGTCAGATCCAGAATGTATTTTGAAGATGGAGTCATAAAAGATTTGCTGATGGATTAGGTATGGGGTGTCGAAGCAAGATAATAATAATAATATAGAAAAGCTCAAAGGTTTTGGCCAGAGACATGGGAAAGACTTTTGGAGGGGTATACGTGAAAGAGAGTTGGTAAACCAAATATTTGGTTTCAGAATATTAAGTCTGAGGTGCTTACACTGGAGGAGGATGTTAGTAAGGTTGTTGGAGAGATGGAATATGAAGTGCAGCAGAAAAGCTAGGGCTTGAGATAAAAACTTTGGAGTCATCAAGTAGATGGTATTTAAAATCATGGGATCCCTTGGAAAATGAATATAGATGATGAATAAGAAAAGAGGTCCATGAACTCATAGCTCTGGGGCACACCAATGTTGTTCAAAGATCAGGAATACGTTTTTGCAAGGCAGGAGAAGACCTAAAAGAGCAATGTTCCAGAGTCAATGGTGTGATGATAAATGTTTAACAAACGGCCTTCTAAAATTAAGAGCCCTAATTTTTAATGCTTGCCAATTTCTGTGGTATAAGTACTTCTACCATAACCAACTTTATGCTTATGCAATAGGCTTACAAAATTCCAAAAAATTAACAACTGTATCTTGCAAAGCAAGCTCTAGTATACCACTGCCCACCTGAAAGGTACATAAGATTTTTAAAGGAAGAGGGACTAACAAGCTTCCAAATGCTGCTAATAGAATGAGCACGAAGAATATTAAGAAATGGTCACTGGAGTGGCGACTTGGAAATCAACTGATGAATTTGACCAATGAATATGATGAAAAAGTTGCTTTGAAGGGTGTTTTTAGGATGAATAATGGGGAAGTGAGTAATGCTACTTAGTAAGATGGGCAGTTAATACTTAAAGTTTCTTTATGAGGAAGCAGTATTGAGAATGTGAAGTATTTAACTACCTAAAGAACCAGGAGGAGAACATTCCAGGGAGAGAAAGGCCCTATAGCAGGAATGACCTTAGTGGTTTCATGAATTGAGAAAAGGCCTATGTGTTACAAGTATAGGGGGTAAGGCTGGAAATGGCCAGAGGTGAGCTGGAGATGTAAAAAAGATCACAGTGTTCCTTGTAGGCTATCAAAAGCAATTTATATTCATTATAAATAATATGGAATTATGTAGAAGGGTTCTAAGCAGAGGAGTCTCACAATCTGATTGGGTCTTTACAAAATATTACTGTCCAATGTGTAACAAATACATTGAGAATTGGGGAAAAAATAGGAAAGTGTAGTATCCTTGTGGGAGAATTGTTTTAGTTGCTCGGGTGGAAGGAAGATGATGGTGACATGGTGCCAGATAGTAGCAAGAAAGAAGGAAAAGAAGGGATAAATTTTCAAGGTATCTAAATTATCTGTTGGTAACCAGAATGTAAAAGATAAACCAAAGGTGGCATTAAAAATGATGTTATGGGGATCCCTTGGTGGCGCAGCGGTTTGGCGCCTGCCTTTGGCCCGGGGTGCGATCCTGAAGGCCCGGGATCAAATCCCACATCGGGCTCCCGGTGCATGGAGCCTGCTTCTCCCTCTGCCTATGTCTCTGCCTCTCTCTCTCTCCGTATGACTATCATAAGTAAATAAAATTTTAAAAAAAATTTTAAAAAAATGATGTTACGATTTATGGCTTGGGCACTTGGGTAGGTGGTCACGCTATGTACTGAAATAGGAAAAATATAGAGAAAAATACCTGTTAAAAGGAAAAACTTGTATTTTATCATTTATATGTTCAATGCCTTCATTTTCATGGGATTCGGGATGAGGAAAGGTTTGGGCCACAGATATTACACTGGGGGGTTGGCACATACATGATATTTAAAGTCATAGGAATGAATGAGATCACCCAGGGAAAGATAGAAGAGAGAAAAGAAGGTTGTAGACTGGAGGAAGATCAAGGACACTGAGGAGGATGCAGAGAGTGGACAAAGTAAGTTAGAGCGAAGTAGTACTGCAGATTTTATGAAAGAAGAGTAATTTGTGAGGGAATAGTCGATCCCGTGGTTGGAGATCCAGTGAGAGAGGAAAGCATGAGGGTCACTGGAAACCTTGACAAGAAAATTTTAGAGAAATGGTGGGGGCAGAAGCTAAACAGTAGGGAACTGAAGAGTGAGCTGCTGGGAGAAGCAGCATAGACAGTTTGGGTTGACAACTCTTGAAGAAGTTGGCTCTGAAAGTGAGCAGAAAAATGGGGAGTGGGTAAAGAGGACATAAGGAAATATTGTTTAAATATATGTGATGATGGACAATCTTTACATGCTAGCAGGAATTATTCATGACAGAAGGAGAGACTGATAATGCAGAAGAGAGGGGGAATAATCAGGAAGCAAAATCCTCTAAAGGTGAGTGGCAACGGGGTATGGAGTGAAGGAATGACTTCAGCTGGTGTGGGGAGCTTCTCCATTGCATCTGAAAGGTAGAAAAAGTAAGGGCAGGTCAGGCCCTTGGGTTGCTGACTTAGTGATAGGAAGAGGGGGTGCTTCCCACGTCATAGCTTCTGTTCTATCTGGGAGCTATGAGACCAGGTCAGCATAATAAAGTGGTGCTGGGCAGTGTACAAAGTGGCAAAAAGGAACTATCTGAGTAAAGAACAGAAAAATAAGCTTCTTGGAGAAACAGTAACACTGCATGCTAGAAGTGAATTTTTATTCAAGGCTGGTGATCAAGGTGTTCATGAATTTCAAGTGACACCAATTACATCCATTGCCCCAGTTGTGTGATTTCCTCAATAATTCTATTATGTTGTCATTAGAAACTGAAATTATGTCATGTGTGTACCTATCATAAAAAATGAAATTTATAATGTTTAAATGGGTAAAAGTTATTAGTGTCCTTTCAACCGGCACTTATTAAGTCCCTGGTACATGTCAGGCACTAAAGATTCAGAGACGGAAGTCGTGGTCCCTGCTGTGAGAAACCCACAATGCAGTAGTGCCACAGGCATTTATGGAGTAACTGTGATCCACTCATGTCAGCAGGTGAGAGCATACTGGTGTAGGATTGTGTAAATACAGGTTTATACTGAGTACGTGAGGTCTTCAAGCTTAAAGCATTCGTAACAACCCTCTGATAAAAAAACACAAAAAGCAGTGTTACCTGATATTTCATCAATCATAGGATTACACGGACTATTATTTCGGATGTTCTATTCCCTTCCATACATGTAAATACTGGACATATGCGCCTAAAATAATTGTCAAAACAGTCTGATATCCTATATCCTACATGAGCCAGAATCTCTGAAGGTAACTTACATGTGTCCTGAAAATTTAAATACTAATTCTATGTTATATGTGCATATTCTGACTCAATAGTAAGTGCCAGATACTGTGTTAAGCAAGGACACACATTATCTCATTCTAGTGTCAGATATACAATAAAAAATGTGGAAGTCATTCCTAACCTTTTTTCAGAGGAAACTGAGTCTAAGAGAAGTAGTAAACCAGGCTTTAAATCTAATCTGTCCACCTCAGTCTGCACTTTCACGCCTCTTTAATTTGAATTGTGATACATATTTTTAGGAATTGTTTTAAATATTTAAATGTTCTACATTTAGATCCTTCCCCCCACCTCTTGCCTATTGCCAATGAAAGCAGACCATTTTTTTTTTGTTAAGATTTTTTTTTTTTTAAGTAATCTTTACACCCAACATGGGGCTTGACCTCACAACCCTGAGATCAATAACTTCGTGCTCTACCAACGGAGCCAGCCAGGTGCCCCCAAGGAAGAACATTCTTGTACGTCTGACCATGTTCAGTCTTTGGATATTTCTTTTTTTTTTTTTTAAGATTTTATTTATTTATAAGAGACACAGAGAGAGAGAGAAGAGGCAGAGACACAGGCAGAGGGAGAAGCAAGCTCCATGCAGGGAGCCTGATGTGGACTTGATCCCGGGACTCCCTGGGCTGAAGGCACTGCTAAACCACTGAGCCACCCAGGGTGGCTCACCCAAGAGGGTGTCTCCCCAAAGTGGGGAGGGGTGGATATTTCTAATACAAAAAAATAATGTTTTTTTTGGCTGTTTATCTCTGAATAAATTTCGACTGTGCTCTTCATCCTCATCAAAATGAGTTTATAGTGTGTCCTCCCTTAGAATTTCTGAGGGAAGATATCACATGTTAACATTTCATTTATCTCTATCTCCTAGTTCAGTTCCTGTCACATAATTAGAAATATCTGTTTATCTGAAGTTACAATGGGATGTGATACGACAGTGCGAATTTGAGTGGTCATGGCTTAGACAGAGACCGTGGTGACATCTGGAAGTTCTGACCAAAAGCCTCAGCAATACCTGGCAATTTGTGGAGAGGGATGCTGTGGACACAAGCATTGCTTCCAGGATAGTCTAATGACAGTGTGTGTTAGAAAAATGGTGAGCTCAATACATTTGGGGTCAGGTCTTTCTGAGGAGCAGGAGCCAAGAAAAGTAAGGGAGAGACTTGTCTGTTTTTGTATAGCCTGGTGGCTCCACCACTACTCATGGTAGTTCAAGAAGGAGAGAGAGACAGACACAGACACAGAGACATGGAGAGACTGAGGTTCACAGCCTGAGTCCTGCCATTGCCCAGGTCCATAACCTTTAGGAGGTAAGTTCTGCAAATTTCATATTCCTCACAGTGTGTTATCCTTCCAGGATTAATGTGAGATTTAAATGACAAAGTATTTATGTACCTTGTGAAAAAACCTGGACTTCTGCCCATTATGTAGAAAATGTTGGGTGATACTCAATGGGGAAGCACTGGGAGCCTTTCCCCTAAGATCAGGAACAAGACAGGGATGCCCACTCTCACCACTGCTATTCAACATAGTTCTGGAAGTCCTCGCCTCAGCAGACAACAAAAAGACATTAAAGGCATTCAAATTGGCAAAGAAGAAGTCAAACTCTCCCTCTTCGCCAATGACATGATACTCTACATAGAAAACCCAAAAGTCTCCACCCCAAGATTGCTAGAACTCATACAGCAATTTGGCAGCGTGGCAGGATACAAAATCAATGCCCAGAAATCAGTGGCATTTCTATACACTAACAATGAGACTGAAGAAAGAGAAATTAAGGAGTCAATCCCATTTGCAATTGCACCCAAAAGCATAAGATACCTAGGAATAAACCTAACCAAAGAGGTAAAGGATCTATACTCTAAAAACTATAGAACACTCTGAAGAAATTGAGGAAGACACAAAGAGATGGAAAAATATTCCATGCTCATGGATTGGCAGAATTAATATTGTGAAAATGTCAATGTTACCCAGGGCAATTTACACGTTTAATGCAATCCCTATCAAAATACCATGGACTTTCTTCAGAGAGTTAGAACAAATTATTTTAAGATTTGTGTGGAATCAGAAACGACCCCGAATAGCCAGGGGAATTTTAAAAAAAGAAAACCATATCTGGGGGCATCACAATGCCAGATTTCAGGTTGTACTACAAAGCTGTGGTCATCAAGACAGTGTGGTACTGGCACAAAAACAGACACATAGATCAGTGGAACAGAACAGAGAACCCAGAAGTGGACCCTGAACTTTATGGTCAACTAATATTCGATAAAGGAGGAAAGACTATCCATTGGAAGAAAGACAGTCTCTTCAATAAATGGTGCTGGGAAAATTGGACATCCACATGCAGAAGAATAAAACTAGACCACTCTCTTGCACCAGACACAAAGATAAACTCAAAATGGATGAAAGATCTAAATGTGAGACAAGAGTCCATCAAAATCCTAGAGGAGAACACAGGCAACACCCTTTTGAACTCGGCCACAGTAACTTCTTGCAAGATACATCCACGAAGGCAAAAGAAACAAAAGCAAAAATGAACTATTGGGACTTCATCAAGATAAGAAGCTTTTGCACAGCAAAGGATACAGTCAACAAAACTAAAAGACAACCTACAGAACGGGAGAAGATATTTGCAATGACGTATCAGATAAAGGGCTAGTTTCCAAAATCTATGAAGAACTTCTTAAACTCAACAGCAAAGAAACAAACAATCCAATCATGAAATGGGCAAAAGACATGAACAGAAATCTCACAGAGGAAGACATAGACATGGCCAACATGCACATGAAAAATGCTCCGCATCACTTGCCATCAGGGAAATACAAATCAAAACCACAATGAGATACCACCTCACACCAGCGAGAATGGGGAAAATTAACAAGGCAGGAAACCACAAATGTTGGAGAGGATGCGGAGAAAAGGGAACCCTCTTACACTGTTGGTGGGAATGTGAACTGGTGCAGCCACTCTGGAAAACTGTGTGGAGGTTCCTCAAAGAGTTCAAAATAGACCTGCCCTACGGCCCAGCAATTGCACTGTTGGGGATTTACCCCAAAGATTCAGATGCAATGAAATGCCGGGACACCTGCACCCTGATGTTTCTAGCAGCAATGGCCACAATAGCCAAACTGTGGATGGAGCCTCGGTGTCCATCGAAAGATGAATGGATAAAGAAGATGTGGTCTATGTATACAATGGAATATTCCTCAGCCATTAGAAATGACAAATACCCATCATTTACTTCGACGTGGATGGAACTGGAGGGTATTATGCTGAGTGAAATAAGTCAATCGGAGAAGGACAAACATTATATGTTCTCATTCATTTGGGGAATATAAATAATAGTGAAAGGGAATAGAAGGGAAGGGAGAAGAAAAGTTCGGAAATATCAGAAAGGGAGACAGAACATAAAGACTCCTAACTCTGGGAAACGAACTAGGGGTGGTGGAAGGGGAGGAGGGCGGGGGGTTGGGGTGAATGGGTGATGGGCACTGAGGGGGGCACTTGACGGGATGAGTATTGGGTGTTATTCTGTATGTTGGTAAATTGAACACCAATAAAAAATAAATTTATTATTAAAAAAAAAAAAGAAAATGTTGGGTGATTGATTGATAGCTGTTGACATTGTGACATTTTTAGACCTGACCTCTTTGAAACCAGGAGTTACGCCATGTCTATCTTTATGGTCCTGCCGACAAAGCCAACTCCAACTTAGAGAAGTGAATCAAGAAAGAAAGAATTAATAGGGGCACCTGGGTGGCTCAGCAGTTGAGCATTTGCCTTTGGCTCAGGTCATGATCCCGGGGTCCTGGGATCGAGTCCTGGATTGGGCTCCCCGCAGGGAGTCTGCCTCTCCCTCTGCCTATGTCTGCCTCTCTTTTTTTTTTTTTTTTTTAATTTTTTATTTATTTTTGATAGTCACAGAGAGAGAGAGGCAGAGACATAGGCAGAGGGAGAAGCAGGCTCCATGCACCGGGAGCCCGACGTGGGATTCGATCCCGGGTCTCCAGGATCGCGCCCTGGGGCCAAAGGCAGGCGCCAAACCGCTGCGCCACCCAGGGATCCCCTCTGCCTCTCTTTTTGTGTCTCTTGTGCATAAATAAATAAAATCTTTAAAAAAGATAGAAAGAATTAATAAAGTCATAGCATTTATTACTATAAAATGGGAGCCTGGGTGGTACAATTGGTTAAGTGTCTGACTCTTGGTTTTAGCTCAGGTCATGATTCCAGGGTCATGGGCAGGTCTGCTGAGAACTCTTCACTGAACGTGCACTTTCTCTCTTCTCTTTCTCAAATAAAATAAATATATATTTTTAGAAAAGTAATAGCTTTTTTCTATCTTCTGTCTTTCATCTCCCAAAGGCCACTGACCTTTAGGAAGCTGAGGTTAGGCATCAGCAGATCTTTCTAATCACCTACCGAAATCATTAAGACAAACTGCATAGGAAGGACAGTGAAACAATTACAATACTGACATTAGTATTTTTAATTATTAATCACATCCTTTATTTGAATTGACTCTTTTATTTACCACATGTCTAAGTGATAGTAAACATAATCACTCTCATTATAAACTAATTTGAAAGGTAATTTTCCAATTAATAAATATGTACCAATATAAATTGTGTTTTTCTGATAAAATAATTATAATAGCTGCCAACAACTTTGGAAAGAAAACAAAGGCATTTGTTAGTGGCGACACCTAATGAAAAATTTGATGGGCAAAACAAGAAAAATTGACAGGCACAATTCCCCCCACAAGAACAATTTGTTACTGATGATGAAACTGAGAAAAAACCAGAATGAAAGTTGTGAGATTCACAGTGAAAGCCCTCAGGGTAAAATTAATTTCTTTATAACACAGTTTAAAGTCACACAAAAGGAAATTGCTTGTGCCAGATGGGGCAGGAAAGGCATTGTGAATAAAAATGAGCATCTCTTTTCTGCTTACAAATATTTAAATTAAGATGATACCAGCATGTCTAGTTAATGGAATAACAGTATTGATGGTTGCACAACTTTTAAGGATTTTCTTGTTCTTTTAAAATGGACTTTGCCAACACACTGAAATACTTTAAGCAATATATTAAACCTGGCACTTATTATCAGAGCACATGCTCTTCTCTTTGAATTATGGTTGCAGGCGGAACAAGAAGAATGAGATGGATAAGGTACTGGATTTCGAGTCAGAGAACCCCATGCAGCTCTTGCGCAGGCTCTGCTACCGAGTAGAAGGAAGGCAAGTCATAGACCTCCAAGGGACAGTTTCTTCATTAGTAAAATGAGGATAGGAGTACCTTCCCTTCCACCAACTAAGTTCCATGAGCACTAAATGAGACAGTTCATGAAGGCAAACATTTCTTGAAACCCATAAAGCATATGTGTGTAACTTTGTGTATAAACTTTGATTTTGTGGCTTATTCTTCCTGGAAATGGTCTGGAAATTATCTCCAGTGTTGTCCTGTTTCTGATCTGAACTGTTGGTTCACAGCTGCTAGCTTTCTTCTTGTTATAATCTCATGCATTTTTATATATAACATTTTAAATCTAATCATTGAGGATTTACCTGATGGTGATCTCTCTCTGCTCTGAAACGCCTATAATAGTTATTTAGTATTTCTTGTATGCCACCATTTATCTTTATATTCATATGTCCTCTCCATTTAGCTGTAACATAAACTCTTGAATATTAACACTACTACTAATAGCTTACACTTATTGTTTACTATATGCCAGGCACTGTGCTCAGCATTTTAAATAGATGACTACACTTAACGAGAAGCAGAAAATGCATCCGGTTTTTCAGCGAGGTCACATCATACATCTGTGAATAAAGTGTGAGTTAACATTTCACACTCATCAGCTCCCACTCTCCAAAAAAAATGAGAAATTAAAAAGCTATAGAAAAAGCTAAACATTTTCCTTCCATTTCATTCAGTGAGCCTATGCCCCAGAGTGAGAATAAGATGAGAGAGGTGAATATGTGCCCTCCCTAGCTGATGTCACTTCTCATACAGCTCTCACAGTGTGAGCATCTAGCTGTAGAAAGTATGATTATAATGTCTAAAGACATTGGTAAAATAAGGACTATGAATGTAGTCTATATACTTTAGCTGGTACTAACCTAGGGAAAGTTTCAATGACAGAGCAAAAACTGGTTGTATTAGACTTCCTAAGAGAGGATGTGTCTATCTCCAATGTGGGAATTTCCAAGAAATTGTCTTTTTTTTTTTTTTAATTTATTTATTCATCAGAGACACAGAGACAGAGGCAAAGACATAGGCAGAGGGAGAAGCAGGCTCCCTACAGGAAGCCTGATGCAGGACTTCATCCCAGAACTCCAGGATCATGATGGAAGCCAAAGGCAGACACTCAACCACTGAGCCAGCCAGGTGCCCCTCCAAGAAATTTTCAAGGTGAATTTGACTCTATGTGGTTTTGGTTATCAATGAAGTGAGAAGGAAGGGCATCAGCTAAAAGTGAGAAGGAGAAAGGGCTTTGACATTTCGAGTGGAGAGGAGGGAAAAATGTGAAATGGGAGAGAAAGAGAGTACATAAATTAGGGATATGTTGTAGGGTTGTCCAGCAATGGTAAAAATCTGCTATGCATTTGTGTTTTTGACTTTATAGTGTGACAAATGAGTCTATGGCCATACCACGTGCCCAATCTTGTCTGATCTTGGAACCTAAGCAGGATCTGGCCTGGTTAGTACTAGGATGGGAAACTGCCTGGGAAGACCAGGTGCTGTAGGCTTTAAACCAAATAGTGTGACAAATAAACATGACTATGCTTTTTCTCCCCAGTACATTTAGCTGCTCAAGTACAGAGGAAGAAATAGGTAGAAGGTTGTGACTACTAGGAGAAGGGGTATTACCACATAAACTCTTCAGA
This sequence comes from Vulpes lagopus, assembly GCF_018345385.1. Taxonomy (NCBI): domain Eukaryota; kingdom Metazoa; phylum Chordata; class Mammalia; order Carnivora; family Canidae; genus Vulpes; species Vulpes lagopus. The sequence continues at coordinate 72,812,073 of NC_054830.1, forward strand.
GGGAGTGGAGGAAAGAAAGGAAATGTGAGTATATGCAAGAGGATTATTTTAATGCTAAGCATGGAGTCTGAGCTGGATAAAAACAAAGTGAGGACATGGATTGGGTGAATGATAATGCAAAAAGTGGGAGGGTTAATATATTGAAAGTTCTGATGTAGTCAAATAATCTTGGATTAACCATAAATTTGCTATGCTTGGTAGTTCTTTTTTCTTTCTCTATAAATGGTGCCATCTTCTTCCCATTCTCTGAAACAAGAATCCTGGGCCTAATAATACTCTATTTCCACATCTTACTTAACCCCTTCCACCTCATGGTATTCACTCAATAACCAAAAATTGTAGCTTCCATATTCTGATGTTTCATATCTGTATTATCTAGAATACTCATAGCTTATCTCTTTGCCTTGTATAAGCCATTGCTGCCCTATCCCTTTCTATCACCTGCATTATTTCCAGGATGGCTTGGTAATAGGAAAATTATGCCATGGTTTCGAACAGATTTTGGGATTAAGAGAACATAAAGGCCTTCATGATCTGGACTTTGTCTACCACTTCATTGCTATCACTTCATTCCCTCTCCCAACTATATTGCCACACACCCTTTAGTTGTTCCAGCCATACTTGCAGTTTCCACAATCAGTCCATAATTTGTTCTGTTTCACTTTGGCCTTTTCGATGAAAATACATCTAAACAACTTCAGTCTCCAATAAATGTCTACTAGGATGAATTCCCTGCACAATACTTTTGAAACTTAATTATTTGTTAATAATCTTCCATTTCAAAAGTTGACAAATGATTTTCTAGTCTCTTAAAATCGATTATAAGGATCCTGAGATAGGGATTGTGTATTATATTTAATTTCCCATTCCCTATAGCACCTAATGTGGTTTTAAACACATAGGAGACACTATAAAATGCTTGTTGGAAAAAATATATAAATAATTGAATACATGAATAAATGAAAAAACTTCCTTTGAAGCAAACCTCTACTTTTATGATTTGTTAGTGATTATTTCCCTCTGATGACTGAGTTTAAAAATCTGAATTGTGGCTGAGCAGAAGAGCATTTTAAACATCTTGTGAAAACTGGTCAGAGTGGCTAAAATTAACAAGTCAGAAAACGACAGATGGGGGATCCCTGGGTGGCTCAGTGGTTTGGCGCCCACCTTTGGCCCAGGGTGTGATCCTGTAGTCCCGGGACTGAGTCCCACATTGGGCTCCCTGCATGGAGCCTGCTTCTCCCTCTGCCTGTGTCTCTGCCTCTCTCTCTCTCTCTCTCTCTCTCTCTCTCTCTCATGAATAAATAAATAAATCTTTAAAAAAAAGAAGAAAAGGAAAGAAAACAACAGATGTTGGCAAGGATGCAGAGAAAGGAGAACCCTCTTAAACTGTTGGTGGAAATGCAAGCTGATGCAGCCACTCTGGAAAACAGTATGGAGGTTCCTCAAAAAGTTGAAAATAGAGCTACCCTATGACCCAGCAACTTCACTACTAGGCATTTACCCCAAAGATACAAGTGTAGTGATCCGAAGGGCCACCTGCATCCCAATGTTTATAGCGGCAATTCCACAATAGCCAAACTGTGGCAAGAGTCCAAATGTCCATCGACAGATGAATAGATAAAGAAGATGTGGTATGTGTGTATATATATATATATATATAATGGAATATGACTCAGCCATTGAAAAAAGAAATCTTGCCATTTGCAGTTATGTAGATGGAACTAGCGGGTATTATGCTAAGTGAAATAAGTCAATCAGAGAAAGATAATTATCATATGATCTCACTGATATGTGGAATTGAAGAAACAAAACAGAAGATCATAGGAGAAGGGAGGGAAAAATAAAACAAGATGAAATCAGAGAGGGAGGAGACAACCATGAGACTCTTAATCCTAGGAAACAAACAGGCTTGGTAGAGGGGAGAGGAGTAGGGGGATGGGGTAACTGGGTGATGGACATTAAGGAGAGCATGAGATATAATGAGCACTGGGTATTATATAAGATTGATGAATCACTGACCTCTACCTCTGAAACTAATAATACACTATGTGTTAATTTAATTTAAATATTTTAAAAACTTAAAAAAATATCTTGTGAGAGTGCATGATTTTTCACCATAAATATCCCTGACATAAAGTCTTTTTAAAACACTTGAAAAGCTAAAGATTTAGAAGCTCAGAGTCACTTCAAAAGTTTGGTGTTTTTGGATATTATTTCATCAATGCTGGAGAGCATGACTTTGTCAATTCATTCATAAAATGTTATTGAACACTAATAATAAACTAGACACGTGGGAAGTGCTGAAGATTACAATGGTTACAACAAACACAGTCCGTGTTCCAATGAAATGTACAATCTTGTGGAGAAGACAAGTTTAATATCTGACTAATCACACAAATAAATGCAAGTTGTAAAAGCTATAACCCTATGAAGGAGGAACATGGTCCTATGATTCATGACCAACTCATGAAAGAGTTGACTTTGGGTGGTTGTAGAGGGAGTGGTTCTTGAACAGAGATGCTCTTTGCCTCTCTGAAACCTCAGTTTCTTCATTTCTAGAGTGGAAATAAAACTTTTGTTTAATTCTATAGATAACTGCTATGAAGTTTCAATAAAATAATATCTATGAAAGAAAGAGCTCTGCAACTAAACATTATTATTTCCACTGGATTTATACCTCCTCCATATGTCACGTTTTCTTCTCTTCCAAAAAAGTGGAGGGCTATGTTGTAAGCAAAAGTTACAAAGCCTCAGAAAGTTTTTGTTCTGTTCATTGAATTATCTTTATTTTTTGAAGCAAAATAAATATATGTCCAATGGTGTGCAAGTCTTCAGTTTTTTTTTTTTTTTTTTTTTTTTTAACCACCCACTTCAAGTTTTGCAGAGATTGGTCTCAGGTCATTATTGAATATATTTTGATCAAGTCAATCAGCAGAAATAGATAGCAAATCAATGGATACAATAAACGTTGGCATATACTGCCTCATCTCAGATAATGCCTATTTTTGGACAAGGAGATGGTTATGTCGGGCCTCTATGTCAGTGCCACACCTCACAATGGGGGCTTCTTGGGCATCTTGCTCTGTCTCTATGTAGTCTCCCTCAGAGTCTCTCTGACATGGTGGCCTGGCTAGCTTGGCTCTTACATGGCAGCTCAGAGCTGCAAGACTTCATGTCCTGAGAGAAAGAGAAAGCCAGGCAGAAGCTTTTCATAGTCTAGCCTTGAAAGTCATTTAGTGTTCTATTTATCAGAATTTAAAAAAAATTGACTATGCATTCCAATGTTGGTTAATACTATATAAGTATAATTCTTGCTGTTATTTTTTCCTCAACCCAAATTATTTTAGAGTTACTACTAATAGAAGGAACAGCTTGATTTCCCTAATTCTAGCTAGGGCATATGGATTACAAACAACATTTTCTCCTTAATTATATTTTTACATATAGTATCCTACAAAGAAATAGCAAATTACTTACATTTAATACTATATTTCATAATTTATCTTTTTTGAAAGAACACTTGAAATTTGGATGCTTTAGCTAATCACACCAATAGATGCCACTGCAAATCACAACTACAGGAGGAAGAAAGTACTCAAGATATGAGCAGACACAGTTAAATTGATTGAATAGTATAAGAGCCTCAGAATAAATTTTAAAATCTCAAAGTAATTCATTTCTACCTCTAAGGAAAAATTTTAAAAATTCATGGGAAAATACAAATTGTCTTCCAAAATATTATTTAATGATCAAACGTAGAAAATAGGACTGTTCAGAAGAATTGGGGCATTTTAGTTTGTTATAACTTCACAAAAACCTAATAACTGTGATCCCAGAAAATGCCAATAAATGATGAGTTTGGGTGGAAATTAGTATTAGTTATACATAGAAATATCAATTCTTCCCTTTTTACTTAGTGACAGAAACTCCAATTTTAAACTTGAAATAATTTTTACATTTCTTGGACTTGTTTACAGGTAGGCATGGACATGTGACAAAGTAAAACATGCAACTTTAGGGAAACTTGACTAATGGAAGAAGAGGAAATGCTTTTCTTCCTTCTTCTACTCCCAAAGAACACTTAGAATATGGACTTGGTGGGGTGTACGGGAGCAGCCACCCTGGTGCATATGGCACGATATCACCGTGGGCAGGGCAATATGACTGAATGAATGAGTGTTGCCAAGGGGCACCTGGGTGGCTCAGTGGTTGAGCATCTGCCTTTGGCTCAAGGCATTTTTTTTTTTTTTGATATAGGTTTGTCTTTATTGGTGATGCTCATTCTCTTTGGAGGTCAAAAGGAATAATAATGAGGTACACATGACTTGCCATGGGACTCCACACATGCAGGGGTATAAATCTTTTATATTTTGATTTCTCTTTGTACCATTTCTGTTTAGACATAATTTGAAAGCTGGGTTGGCCCTTGTACTTTCTAATGTTAAGATAAAATACTCATAATGAATGCAGTATGGGTTTCAAGTGAGCCTTTCAGATCCTATGTGCATCCTTATGACAGGCCTTAAGATAAAGTAAACATATATGCATTTACTTAACACAACTACTTTTGTGTATGCTGGGGGAAGGGATGGGTCTCAAGTAAAATTTCCATGAAACAATACAATCAATCCAATGATGCACTTAAGAAAAAAAAGATTTATTTATCTTAGAGAAAGCAAAAGCAGGGGGAGGGGAAAGAGGGAGAGAGAGAATCCACAAGCAGGTTCCTGCTGAGAGAGGAACCCAACACAGGGCTCCCAAGACCTTGGAATCAGAACCTGAGTTGAAATCATCAGATGCTTAACCAACGGAGCCACCCAGGCATCTGCAATGAGGCACTCCAATGAGAAGTTTATCTGGGAACTGGGAAGGTCAAAAGATAACAGAACATACACAAAGAAACCCACTTTCAAGCAAGCCTTTGTGTTTTAAGCAAAAACTCTGGGGAAAAAAAGCCTAAAAATATTCTGAAGGTGGTATATAGTTTTATAGTTGCGGGGTCCTGGGATTGAGTCTCACATCGGGCTCCCTGCAGGGAGGCTGCTTCTCTCTCTCTGCCTATGTCTCTGCCTCTCTCTATGTGTCTCTCATGAATAAATAAACAAAATCTTCAAAAAAAGAATTAGGGTTGCTGATGGTTGTGGGATCCCAATACTAGAGCTGTCCTGCCTGCTTAAGCTTTTATGTGTGAAAGAAATAAATACTACTTTGTTTAAGCCACTGTTATTTTCACTTTTTTGGTTATTTTCAGCAAAACCTAATCCTAAGAATAAAGGGTTTTAAAATATTTTTAAGCACATATTCTTTCTCTCTCTCCCCCCTGCTTCTTAGGTGGAATCTCCTCTCCATCTTTACCTTCACCTTCTTATTGATCTCATCTCTTTCTTCTTTTGCCTATTTTCCTTACTTCCCTTAAATATCAGTAAGAGTGGTAAATGTACTTTGGTTGTTGTTGAATCATCCCATGACAATAACAGTTAAAAGATACAGGTTTTATGTTTTCTGTTCTTTCTGTTCTTACTATCTAAAGCCAGGAGATATATATATATATATATTTTTTTGAAGGTTTTATTTATGTATTTATTTGAGAGAGAAAGTACATGCAACAAGGGGAGAGGGGCAGAGGGAGAGGAAGAGAGAGAATCTCAAGCAGATCCCATGTTGAGCAGGAAGCTGGACGTGGGGCTCTATCTCATGACCCTGAGATCATGACCAGAGCTGAAACCCAGTCGGATGCTCCAACTGACTGATCCATGCAGGTGCCCCAGGATATATAATATTTTATATTTCTTTTTCCTAAAAACAAACACAAAAATACCATCACATGAAATTTTTCTCTTGGCCATGATACTCTACTGAAGGTTTTTACCTTCCAGTGAGTCAATGTTTCAAGATTGACCAATGTTTTCCCATTCTGGCTAAGGTCACACGAAGGCTATATTTAATGCCTTCAAAAGTTTCAACAAATCAATGTTTCCTTAAGTTTATGATTTAAAACTCCCTGCCTCGAGGGTCTGCTCTGGAGTGAGAAGCTCTTAAATGTGAGTCATGGCTTGGGAGTGAAAGTCTGTTAAAAACAAACATAAAACTCTTCACAGCTGGGAGTTGCCCTTTCATTTTTAGAAATTCATTCTTGTTTCCATAATGTAATAAAGACTTAGCCTCTGATCTCTGGTCATATCTCACAGGTTTTTGCTAAGAAGTGGCTGGCATAAAATCCACTCTTTATAATTTCAGTTACATTAAATTGTCATTTTAAGGTATTCAAAATGCAATAAACAGAATGTAATAAACCAGAGTACTTAACATCCATCCCTATTGAACACTTAGCCATTATCCTAGAACTAGCCCAGATTCCTGTTTTGCATCTCTATTAAAAGACTACTTTAGTCACACAGTCAGGTAATGTACTAAACCTAATTGTACAGGGACCTCTTCATAGAACAGGATTTTATGCTCTCTCAATTTTCTAAAATTTGATTTTTTTCTCTTTCTTCAATAATTAATTTGATGTAAAGTCTCATTTAACATTATTTTGAAGACGTGAATGAAACTCTTGCCATATCTTTAGAAAAGATAAAAGCACTGTGTGCTTCACTTCCCTGGGCTTATTTTAAAATGGCTATGGATTTTAGTTTGTAATGACTCTGGCTATAACTAAGAAATTTGTTTAATTATATAAAAACAGGGGTTCATTCAATGAAATGACTCTGAGATTCTGCTTTCTAACATATGTGTGTGTGTGTGTGTGTGTGTATACACATATATTTGCAAATATATATACACAAATATATATACACATGTATGTTTGCAAAGATATGTGTGTATATATTATATATAATATATATAATATATACACTTTTTTCTTTTGCCTATTTTCTTTTGCCTGTATATATATATATATATGTTTATTCACACAATCACTTAATTCTGGAACATAACTACTATACAAAATTTTATACTAGTTCTTTCCTTATTTTGGGGTGTTGATGGACAAATTAGCTTTAATTGCTGGACCTGTTAAATGGGAGATTTAAAAAAAGTATATGCTGTTCTGAATGTTAGATAAAATACAATACACTATGAAATACTGTGTAAGCTCCTGGAAGGCTTATCCCTATCTCCTCCACCTCCAGTGCCCACTGATACCTGAGATATTGGGACATGTCAGATAACTTCACCCCAAATATTTGCTATAGGAAAAGCATAGACGAGTGTGCCCTGTAAATATTGAAAACCCAATATAAATCTATTTTCTTTAGGCTTCCTTTGTATTATTGTGACTCTTTCCTTCTGCTGCCTTTTCTGGTCCTGAAGTCTTTGTTAATTTTGTTTAAAGACAATGCTAGTGATAATGGGAAAATTAGAATTATGGGTCCTTGGTATTTTTCACTGCTCAAAAGACTAGGAAGTGGAATGCAAAAAAAAAGCAAAGACAAAAACAAAACAAAACAAAAACAAACTAAACACACCCATGAGATAAAGTTCTTAGAAGACCACAATCCAGTTGTCAAGCAAATCTCCACTGAATCAATTAACAGAATTTGCATAACTGGCATCTGGGTGATAAGGAAGTATCACCCACTCAATTACAGCCCCAGGATCTGATGGAGCATGGGTTTCTTCGCAATTTTTCCCTTGGCTTGCTCCTAGGAGCAAAGAGGTAGAAGAAGGAAAAGACACAGGGAAGTATGGAACTCTTGAATTTTCTTTTCTATACTCTCTCTCTAGGTGACAGCATTTATTACCATGGCTTTAAAAGTCGTGTATATGCCATTGACTCCAAAATGTATATCTTTACTGATCATATCTGAACCTCAGGTTTAGTTATCCAATGAATCACATGGCATCTAAGAGGAGATTGATTGATTGATTGATTTGACAGAGGGCATGTGCAAGCAGGGGGAATGGCAGGCAGAGGGCAAAGCAGACTCCCTACTGAGCAGGGACCCTGGGATCATTACCTGACCTGAAGGCAGACACTTAACCGACTGAGCCACCCCGGTGCCCCTCCTCTTAGATGGTTTATAGACATGCCAATATTAGGATCCCTCCAATAAAACCTATCACCATTTTCCTACTCTATTCCCACAATTCCCTTAATCTTCTGATCAAGTTAAACATCATAATTGCTTAGATGTTTATGTGCCAAAAACCTGAGAACCATTTGTAGACACCCTACCTTCTTACCCTATATTCATTCTGCTCCCATGATATATCAATTCTACCTTCAAAACACATCCAGAATCTGGCCCCCCATTTGCCAACTTTCCAGACATCATCTCTGTCTCAGCCATTATTCTTTCTCATGTGGACTGCTGCAACAGTCTCTTATCTGTGTCTTCTGTTGCCCAACTTTCCTTTCTCAACACACACAGTGTTGTCTATACATGGAAGCCAAACTGGTATTTTAAAAATGCAAATTGATTACGCCTCTGCTCTGTTTAAACTCTCCCCATACCCAGGTCTTCAACTTAATGCTACACTACTTTTACTCTAGCTCATTATATTTCTGCCATCCTAGTCTTTTCTAGTCTCCAAAGGCATCAAGTGCTCTCCTACCTTGGGATGTCTATTCTCTGCCTGGAATGTTCTCCATTGCCCACTCTTCACCTGGCTGGCTGAATTTACCCTTCTAGTCTGCTTACATGTTGTTTCTTCAGAGACACTTCTACTAACTATGCTGTTATTTTCTCTCATGGCAGCCTTTACTTTCTTTAAAAGATTTACAAAATTTTAGAGCCAAGATCATGAGCGTTAGATGTGATGTCACCTCATTTGTGAGCTTGCTAATTCCAAGATACCCTTATCTCTTTGCCTCTTCTTTTCTCTGCTGGGACAGAAGTAGGATGTCTTTCACAGTTCTTCCTGTGTCAACCTATGCACCAAGATATCTCTATGAACTTACTTAATTTTATTTGAGAATGTTCTTTAATTAGGTATAAAATCTATTCTGTTGTCTAATGAATGTTTTTTCCCTAGTGATCCTTTTTGAATGCTCCAAGCAAATGCCCTTAGATACTTGCTTTTTCTAAGACACTACATCTATTTCTCAAGTTTAAGACAAGTGGAAACTTTAAAAAAGAAACCAAACTCTTGCATTACTGGAATCAAAGTGGTTGCCTGTGAGACGAGCATTTTGACCTGATTTATTCAAATCTATTTGTCTATCCTCCACATCATTCAATGTAAGATTTTTTTTTAAAGATTTTATTTATTTATTCATGAGAGACACACAGAGAGAGGCAGAGACATAGGCAGAGGGAGAAGCAGGCTCCCTACGGGGAGCCTAATGTAGGACTCGATCCCAGGACCCCAGGATCACGACCTGAGCCTAAGGCAGATGCTCAACCACTGAGCCACCCAGGCACCCTCAATGAAAAATTTAAAACAGACTACATCAATAACGAACTCTATAAAATTATAATAAAATAGAAAAAGAATCATAGGAGTGGGACAGAAAAGACAAATATGCCTATAATAATGGCCCAAATATTTTGTATGGTTGTATTCCAAGTTGGGCTCTGAGATTTCAGGCAGAAAAGATGAAAGGAGAGACTAGATATGTTACACATTTCTTATGATCAGAGGGAGAAAACCAAAATTATGTGGTTCCTTAGAATAACCAAAGCTTTTCCCTGCACTAATTTCATGTTGTTGTTTCTTATAATGACCTTATTTCTGAGAGAGCAACATAAAATACAAACAACAAAAAACTATAACCATAAAACAACAATAACAACAACAATAACAGAAATAAAACCAATGCAGGGGCATTGATTCTCTATAGAACGCTAAGGTAATAAGTTTTAAAAATATAAGCTGCTGAAAATGATTCATTTCTCCAGGTCACACACAAAGACATATTCAGTTATTGCATTCGGTGGTAGTAAACTTTTGACCAACTCTCAGCAATCCGTGATGTGTGCAATGGGAGTGCTTAATAAATGCTGAGCCAAGCTTCCAGAGCACCTAGGCTCCTCCTGGATTGTAAGTATCACACTTTAAAGACGGCTCTCTAATAATCTGGTACTTCATTGTGCTTAGTCTGATTCAGTATTGATTATGTTCTCAGTCTTTCTGAGTTCACCACTCTTTTCTGTCAGTTGAAGATGATTGCCTCCATTTCTGTGCTTTTTCTTGGGAAATGTATCCCTTTCAAAGTGCTGCCTGAACCAATTTCTTAGCATTGGAAGGCAAAGCAAAGGTATGCTATAATGAAAAAGGGATCATCTACAACACAATTTCTTTGACTCAAACAAGAACCTGTGGATTTATAGATTTTAGATGGAGAAAAACCAATAAGTGAAATTTGCCATAGAAAAATTATACCTGAAGCCATAAAGAAAATTCAGTTGCTGTTATGATCCATGATCAGAAATGGCATAAATCTCTGTACTCAGCTTCTTGCCTCTTACATTGAAATAGGGAAAAGGACAAAGCAACTACATTATTTTCATTCTAGTTGGAGGGTCACTGGACTTGAAATTGGTACACTCAGATTTTAGAAGCATCAGTTTCTCTAAACAGCTGTGGGTACTCACGTAAATACATTAATGTTTTTCACTGTGAACCTAATTTATGCAAAAAACAACCAGAGATTGGACTAGATCATTGGTTCTCAGTTCTACCCAGGCCAACATCCCCTTTTATAACAAATATTTCTAATGCCCTCTTTGCTATCCTGAAGTGAAATTCGTATGTAATATAATCTACTATAGAAAAATTACCACCAAAATAGATATCACACTCTAACTATACATAAAGATGAACCGAAGAGAAAGTAATTCATAATAAAATAATATGTATATTTCAATTGGCAAATGTTCAGTTATGGCTTTACAGAAGGACATGTTGAAGTGGTCAGAAAATTATATTCCTTACAAGGAACGTTTGGATTTATTGGATACCAGGTGATCAGAAACCATTCCATAGGAGAAGCATAGGAAAGTAAGAGACACAAGAATGCACATTGAAGTAAGAAAAATAGTCTTAGAGTTAATTAAAAAAAGGTCAGACTTACCTGTATATTGTAGGAAAAGGAGAGAAATAATGGTAGCTAAAAACAAGTTAACATGACAATGATTAGAGATGGAGAAGTAGGTACAATGAGGGAATATATTATCATTACAAATAAAACACATCCTATTTTTAAGTGTAATATCCAAATAATTACTCTATGACATGGAAAAGGTAGGTGTAGGAAAAAATATGCCCTATCTTGAAATCCTTCTATTGGTCTATAATATCTGAAAGGACCTTAGAAATTATATCTTTTGACATGTGGTAGGGAATAGAAGGTGGACTGGAAAAGTAAACAGCAATGAAGAGGATGTAGAGAAGATGTGTAATAGATCTCTGAGAACAATATTAGAGTAAGACTGAAGGGCACCTGGGTGGCTCAGTGGGTTAAGCATCTGCCTTCGGCTAAGGTCATGATCCCAGGGTCCTGGGATAGAGCTCCATGTTAGGCTCACTGCTCAGCAGGGAGTCTGCTTCTCCCTCTACCCTCTGCCCCTTCCCTCCCACTTGTATTCTCTCTTTCTATCATGTAAATAAAGAAATCTTAAAAACAAAACAAAACAAGAAAAGAATAAGATTGAAAATCAACTAGCATACTCAAAACGAATGATTTCAGTACGTAATTTTTACATCTGTGTGTTATAATAGATTGGCTATTTTACATCTGCGCTGCCCTAGGGTGTTTATAAATATTTTGAAATAACATATTAATGAAATATTGGAGAAATATCTGATTTTCATATCTCTTTACTGTTTTAATATTTAGTTGTAGGTTTTCTAAAAGAAATTTCAAATCTCTGTTACATATTTAGATGCAAAAGCTATAAATATAGGCAGACAGAGGTAGGTGGTGCTGGTGCTGGCCTGGCATTGATGATGACTAATTCTGGGTGAAAGGACTTTCTGAATTGTTAAATAACTCTTGTTAAGGCCTAAACACAACAAAATTCAAATCTCTTAAATTATACGGTATTACATTACTAAAATATTCAGTGTATATTAAAACCATGCAAAAATAGCTTTTTTATATGTAAAGTGCATCTAGTTTTTTGACCTAAAGCTTTAAACAGTCTCCCACCTACATGACTACCTATCTAGAGCTGTAGGTCTCAAAATGTGGGCCCTGGACCAGAAGCATCAGCATCACCTAGGAACTTGGTAGAAATGCAAATTCGCTGGCCCCATCCTAGGCACAGTGAATCAAAAACTGGGAGTAGGGACCACCTGTCTGTGCTTTAACAAGCCTTCCAGGAGATTCTGAAACAGGCTAAGGTTTGAGAACCACTGATCTTCAAGGGATACTCGCAAATTACCTAGGATGTGAGATAAATCTTCATTGTGGGTAGCTGTCCCACACATTATAGGGCATCTCTGACTCCCACTCACTAAACACCAGTCAGATCCCCAAAAATTGCAACATCCAAAAATGCACCCACAAATTTCTCAAATGCTTCCTGGAATGTGCGACTATTCCTGTTGAGAACCACCAGGTTAGATAATGGCTGTAGTTCTGGTCTATTGTTCTTTATTACTTTCATGGAGTCAGCAGGAACTTAAAAGGCAATGCAATTCAGAGCTAGTATGTTTAAAACTCAAAACAGTGAGATTACTATAGGACATCTGTCCATCAGCTGGACTGGTGCTCAACTGTAGGTATTGCTGAGTCTCATTCTTCAGAGGTAATTTTTTTTCTTAATTTTTTTAAAAATTTTTATTTATTTATGATAGTCACACACAGAGAGAGAGAGGCAGAGACACAGGCAGAGAGAGAAGCAGGCTCCATGCACCAGGAGCCCGATGTGGGATTCGATCCCGGGTCTCCAGGATCGCGCCCTGGGCCAAAGGCAGGCGCCAAACCGCTGCGCCACCCAGGGATCCCCATTCAGAGGTAATTTTAAATTGTAACTTAGCAGACAGAAGTAGAAAGGCATAAAATCAAGTGGAAATAAATTCTCCCTCTAAATGTCCTAGGTTATTGGTTCTTCTACTTCAGGCTTTTCCTGAAGGCCCTGGTTCACACTATTGGTTAGTTACAATTGAGTAGACCATCAATTTGCATGATAGGGATTTGGGGGGTTAGGGAAGGAGGATCTGTTAACCCTTATTGCTTTGTCAGTTTTCTGTAACCCCAATCTACAAAATACCTCAATTCTGCCTAATACAAGAACTTCAGAGAGGTTTTTAGTTAGACCCATGGGAAGTACTGAAAGACCCAATCAAGATCTGGTAAGCATTCCATTATTAGCAGAAATTTAAGCTAGTGATTATCACAAATAGAGTTTAAAATAGCTAAAAGTACTATATATTGAGAATCAGAACTATGCCTGAGACTATGATTCTTACATTAGTCAGGGTATAGACTTAGAGTCTTGAGGTATAATATTAATGAAAGCCCAATCTGAATTCTTGATAAATAACAGAAATAAATGACATTTGGAGTTTCAATGATTAGTCCATAATTTGTCTCTTTACACAATTTCTTCTTCATTTTAGCTAATTTCCTCCCCTCTGGAAAATTAACAAAGGGAAAACAATTCAAATGAAACACAGTCTTGTGACTTTAATGCTCATCAAACAATTTGCTGGTAAGAGGAGTCTAGTTCTAAGATAAATCGCTGGTGTGACAGCTCTCTAATTGATCAATTGACCTCTTGACAGAATCCAAGGAAGAAATATACCCTCCTTCAAATATACGTTCAGAGTTTCCATGGCATTTCGGAGGATTTCATTTTATGAATGTTCAATAAATTTGTGTGCAAATCCTGAAATCAATGCCAGTTTTCCTTTTCTTCTGTCTCCTCATTTTAGTGTTTATCAATATTGACAATTCCCATTTAAAGTGTAAACTTCTCAATTAACCAAAAATCTTGTTTTGCATATGTGATCTAAAATCAGGGTCCTGTCTATTTTCTATGCCCTAAACAAGCAAATTACTAGCTAATTGGGGGTAATCTCAATGCTAGTGGTTGGTGATACAAAGATACATAGGACACAGCAAGATTAGAAATAAGACAAGCCACCAGTGTAATGAAATCTAAGTGCAGAGCATAGATGAAGCACAAAAGAGGATGATTTTGATTCATTTTGACTGATAATCAGTGAAGAGGGGTCTTTTATATATGGATGAAAAACAAACACACTTTACCCAAACAAGAAATGAATAAATATACTAAAACTGAAAAAGGAGAACATATTATATGTTTAACTTCCTATGTCATTGTCAGATTAATATATACTGTGTTTTTTTCCCACTGTTAAATATTTTTTGAAATTCTGGCTCTTAGTAACTGACACTAATTCACACTATATCTTCATTTACTTGATTATTCTATATTTAAATGTTTAAGATATTTCCAATTATCCATTTTAGAAAATCTACTGTATATGGCTTTGTTAAAGTTCTGTTTGCAATTATCTCACCTTGGAAAGTGAGAAAAAGAAAACAGGTCTGTGTAAAGAACTGCTTATAGAATATTATGTATTATCTTTACACCTTAGAAAAGAGGTAAAATCATACAGAAAATGTGTTGTTAGAGAATATACAGAGACCAAGTTATTTTCTGTACACTATTAAAGTTTATAGCTGGGTAAGGCTATTTATAACAAATATAAATGTTTGGCTTATTACAACTAATTTACTTTTTGTTGTATAGAAATGCAATTATGAAGTCCACAGACTTTGGATAACAAAATAGGAAAATTAGATGTCATGTCTATAATTAAATTTAATCTCTGTTTTAAATTTTTTTTTAATTTTTTTTTTTTTAATTTATTTATGATAGTCACACACAGAGAGAGAGAGAGAGAGAGGCGCAGAGATACAGGCAGAGGGAGAAGCAGGCTCCATGCACCGGGAGCCTGACGTGGGATTCGATCCCGGGTCTCCAGGATCGCGCCCTGGGCCAAAGGCAGGCGCCAAACCGCTGCGCCACCCAGGGATCCCTTAATCTCTGTTTTAAGCTACTGTTTAACCTGGTGTCAGAGAAACTTAATTTGGGCAATTCTAGGTAAAACCAGTAAATTCAAGTTTGCTCGTAGTCACTTCACTGCCATTCCCTCAAATTGATATTTCCTCCCTTGCACTTCTTCCTGTAATTGCATCTCCGTGCAGGGAGAATGTTGGGTGTAGGGTAAGGTGACCACATGGCGACGAGATAACACAGAAAGTTAATACGGAACACAGACCCACACCCATGAAATGCAGAGTCCTGACTGGCCTTTGGTCATTACCATTCCTTCATCTAGTATTTGCTGATGTGTTCACGTTTGCATTTGGGAGGAATACTCTGGGGAAAGCTCTAGCATAGGATAGAGGGTCTATGGCTGTCTATTCCCAGTTAATCTCCTTGTTAATCTCAGAGGATGGGAAGAAGTGAGGCCTCCCTGGGGCCATGGGAAATTAGTGGGGCTGCTTCAGCAGTTTAGGTACCTAAAACCCTAGGCAACCAGCTCTACTGCAATCATCTTACGGTGGCATGGGAAACTCTTGCTATGGTTTACCAGGGTCCCAGCTTTATTATAATTACTGCTTTTTCTTTTTAAAAGATTTTATTTATTTGTTCATGAGAGACACAGAGAGAGAGAGACAGAGACATAGGCAGAGGGAGAAGCAGGCTCCCTGCGGGAAGGAGCCTGATGTGGCACTTGATCCTGGGACCCTGGGATCGCCACCTGAGCCCAAAGGCAGCTGCTCAACCACTGAGCCACCCAGGTGCCCCTGATTACTGCTATTTTTGAGGGAGACTATGTAGCTCTCCTCTATTATTGGGTCGCCACACACGTTATGGGTCTCCTACCACCCTCTCTCTTAACGCTATGAGTTCAGAATTCTGTATTGGAGACTTCCTTCCGTGCCAGCTCTCTGGCTGCTCTTCAGCTCATCCTCTACCCACAGCTCAGAGGAACTCTCATTTTTAAAATTTTCTTCTTTGGTAAGAAATATAGTTCAACAACCACCCTCTCATTTCAGTCTTTACCTTGATCATACCTACAAAGATTCTATTTCCAAATAGGGTTACATTTTGAGGTTATGGGTGTACATTAATTTTATTTTTAGAGAACACTATTCAACCCACCACAGCTGATGTAAAGAGAATTACAATGCATAGAAAAAGGAGATGAAAAAAAAAAAAAAAAGAAAAAGGAGATGAAAAGGAAACTCACTATCACAACTTTCAGAGTCCAAATGTATGTATTATGTATCATATAAAGAAAATATCTTTTCCTGAAAAACATCTGTTGGCTCAATCAAGGTATGGATTTGACTTATTAGATATTATAAACAACCAAAAAACTCATGGGAGGGGAGAGATAGGGCACAGGATGTAAGTGGGATTAGTAGGCATCACATCTATTTTTTAAAAATATTTTATTTATTTATTTGAGAGAGACAGAGAGAGCATGAGCAGGTGGAGGGGGGAGAGAGAGGAAGAAAGAAGCAGGCTCCCCACAGAGCACAGGGCCAGACATGGGGCTCAATCCCAGGACCCTGAGATCATGACCTGAGCTGAAGTCAGATGCTTAAACAAATGAGCCACCTAAGCACCCCTGGGCATCACATCTTACTTATGTTCATAATATATATGCATCTGCCTTAGATAACTGGCATTTGTACATTTCATTTGCCCCTTTTCATGTTTGTATGCAACTCAAGGGAAAAGACCCCACCTCATTCATCTTTGCCCTAGAGTAAAATTTTGCACTCTTGAAGTACTCAGAAAACTATGCCTTTGAAATGTGTACTAACAAGTCCAGAATATACTAGAACACATGCAATAGAGCCTCAAATTTATGTTAAGAGAGAAAAGGTACATACATGGATGATTTCAGCTATAGAGAAATTCACTTCAATCAGCTTAATTAGAAATGCCATCATTATTGTTTTCTTAATTCCCATTACAGAAAGCAGAGAGGTAGAACAAGCTTTGACATTGAGTGATACAAAGGCTCAATGATTTCATTAAGGGTTTCTGTTCTCTCTGCTATCTGCAGGGCAACTGCAACTTAAGGCTGATTACCCTTGTGGTGGGCAGATAACTGCCAGGAGCAATTGATAAAAGTTTCTTAGGAGCTTCTCTCAGCCTTTTCTTACAGGTGAGGGAACTTGTCCCCAGAGAAATTAGCTATCTGGCTTAGAGTAACAATGGCACAAAGCTGCTCATGGAAAGTAACCATTCTACCCATGATAATTTGGCAGGAAAAACAAGCTTATTCACCACTGAATCATCACAGGACTGACCTAAGTCCTCCACCAAACCAAACAAAAACAACAAACAGGTTTTCAGGCAACAGACCTGAAAGAGCAACAAGTTGCTTTGTTGTTTTGTTTGTTTTCACAGCAACCTCTGTTCATCTATGCAAATCTATGGTCCTATATGAGTGCTTCATTTTTTTTCTTTAATGAAGAAAGTACCATAAAGAAGTGAAGAGAAATAGAACAGAAATCAATCTTTTTTTTTTTTTTTTTTTTTAAGAGACAAGTTTTCATCTCAGTGAGGCCAACTTCTATGTGTGTGACATTGGGCAAGTAAGGCAGATGTTGAATGTGACCCCATATGTCCCCTGTTTCCTACTTCATTTTTCCTCATGTCACTTTTCCTTTGGTTTACCTTTGAGCCAGCTCACTTGTCTCTCATCCGTTCTTGGAAAGAGTTAACTTCTTTCCCACCGAAAGCCTTCCTAAAGCTTTGCCTAGCCCACTCTTTCTTGTACTTTTTGCCCGGGTGACTCCCAATCATTTCTGTGGTGTCAGC
This sequence comes from Vulpes lagopus, assembly GCF_018345385.1. NCBI lineage: Eukaryota > Metazoa > Chordata > Mammalia > Carnivora > Canidae > Vulpes > Vulpes lagopus. Next base: position 72,829,850 of record NC_054830.1, read on the forward strand.
TTCAGTGTCCCTTCTTCAGAGAAGGCTTTCCGGACCTTCCCTTCTAAACTAAACCATCTTGTTATACTCTCTGATCATACCCTTTTATTTTCTTCGTAGTTACTAATATAACATATTTAAGCCCTGTCTCCTCTACTAGATTTAAGACTCATGGGGTCAGAATCTATGTCCATTTTACTGATAGCTAAACCCTTAATACCTCTCCTATCCAACACCCAGGAAATACTCAATAAGAATTGATAAATAAACTCTCAAGTCTTGATTCCCTCTTCTATAAATCCTGAATAATAATCATAGGATTATTATAATCAATGTGAATTAATATATATTTTGCCAATAGTAAACCAGCATAAAGTATTATTTAAATAAAACTAGTTTCCATTACTAACAAATGAGTGTGCCTCAACATAAACATTTACAGAAGACTTCTTATAAACATGCTTCTTTACCATCATAAATACATTTTAAAAATAGGCTGGACAACGTTTGACTCAAAACTTTGGATTTGAAGGAGCGTGCTAAAATATGCGAATTTCCTGGGGGAATATTATCAGTCTTCCAGTTGTGGTCCTGACTGAGAATGCTGCACTTGGGTTTATAATAACAGGAGAATGTTAGTTGAACTGTGACGGGTGGACTTATCATGTGGGGCAGGAACCAAGGTTATCTGCGTCCAGGAAACAGATGGCGTTCCAATTCAACAATGCAAACCCATGGGCTGCTTATGAAAGAAATGAATTCAGGAGATTATAAAGTCAAACCATTTACTTTTGAGGAGAAATTATTGGCTGAGTTTCCAATAATTTGGCTTGTCATCCCCAACATCTGTTGTCTTTGCTGTTATACCACTTTGCTCCTGATGACAAATTGAACAAGATCAGAGTAGTGCATGATAACTAATAAACATCTTCATGGCTAAAATCAGTCAATATTAAATGCAGGGCAGTGGCATCACAGAATGCAGCTTCCTAGTGGAAGCCTCTCCACTTTTACCATCCTGCATAATTCTTGTACTCTTCAGGGATTCCTCATTTCATCCATGCCTCCTGGAAAAGAACTTACTAGTAATATCTTACTTGTGAAAGTAGCCCTAAAAGTAACACATGTGTATAATTGCAAGAATATCTGATGCATGTCTTCTGATGAAGAATTATGTATCACAGTCCTATCTGTAATGAAACTGAAAAAAAAAACTATATTGAAAAGAATATAAAATGATTTTGTTCTGCCTTCTGCTTGGCCCATCTGCTGTTATTTTTTCCCCCTATCGGCAAAATGTTAGACAATATTTCAACTTAACATCTCATAGGCACTTGCACAACGGAATAGATATATTAATGTTTCATTTATTTTTTAACTCTGTATACTTTTTTGTTTTCCCCTTAGTTAATAGTAAGGCTAAGTAGATCATGATGCTTTATTTGATAGAGATTCTTTTATCTCCTACTACAAATCACATTACATATGTAGCTTTCCTTTGTACCATATTGTGGATAAATAGTAGTTCACTGATACTACTGCTCCATGGATGAAAAAAAAAACAAAACATAGTGTTATAAAAGGCTTGCAGTTGATTCTAGGTGAGGACAAAGGCTCAGGAATCAAACCTAGACTATGTGCCAGCCACTGAATTAAGCTTTTAAAATAATGAACTCCTATTAGAAACAGACCTTCAATGACATGAGTTCATCATTTCTTATAAAGGATAGGCCTGGTACTGAAAATAAAACCTGCATTTTGGTAATAGTGAAAAAACTCTGACCTCTATCACATCAAGCACTTATTGTTCACTCATTCATTAAATCTTTTATGTAACCTGAATGACCTTAGACCTTACCAGCTTTGGTTAAGTGTCAGGTTGCATGAACTTTAACACCAAATTTCTCATGACTCCTCATTCTAATCTGCACGATTACAGAACCTCAGTCTGCTTAATTCTTTGGGAATAAATACAACTATATCTGGGAATCCCCAAAAAGGAGTTTATATGAGCTCGGAATAATTTTTTTTCATGTTCTTCTGCTCTGGTGTATTTGCCAAAGTTCTAATGCTCAAAAACTTGTGGGAAGGCCCTCTGCCCCTGTATGACCACTGAAGCTTTCTAGAAGAGTGAAACTTTTTGCTGAGTGCCAATAATCTCCCCTATTACTTGGTCATAACAGAGATTTTTTTCATGGGTCACTGCTCCAAACATTCTCATACTACAGACTGTGATAGAGTAGGGCAATTACTTTGCACCCACTTCTGTGAAATTCTTCCATTGGGGCTCAAAAATAGCACTTCTTTTCTAAAGTTTTACAACATTACATCTTATAATCCCTTCAGTTCCTTCCTGCTGTTTCTCTTTCTATCCAGGTCAGATCTAGCTCTCAGGCTGGATCAGAACAGGCATATTTTGTCTTCCATTTTCTTGTTTTATCTCTCCAAACATTAGAGAAAAAAAAAAAGTAAATGCAAGAAACTATTCTTTCTTTCTCTTTTTTTTCTTTTTATCAATCTCCCCCAAACAAAATTGAAAATATATACTAGTAAGTTGTTTCCCCGGTGTCACTAATCCACTGTTCAGCAAAGAGCCAAGTCTAAGTCCCAATTTTACTCAGAATGAAAAGCTGAGTCATGAGCCAGGGCTAGATTAAGCACTAGATCAGAAATAGATTAAGCACTAGATAGGAAATAAAACAAGAATGAGACTCAGTCCATGCCTTCTTCAAAGAGCTTGTAGTTTGGGAAATAACATATGATGATAAGCAAGTAGTAGAAAAGAACGTCATAGATGCCATAATAAAAAACTAGGAATTGTTGGGGACAGACATGGAAATGAATAATTTGGTATGGTCCAGCATTTGGAGAAGAGATACCTGGTGGAATGGACAAGGTGAATTTCATATACTTGGTGGGTGTATGAAAAGGCTGACCTGAATTCCACCGGTAAAGAAAAAAAAAATTAAGGATACTCAGCAATACAATGAGTAAAGTCATAGCATCTTCAACTGCTCCGAGATCTCACTGGGAAATTACGCAAAGTTCCGTGTGGCTGGGATGTAAGGTATATAAAAGGGGATTGGAAGAAGTTTGCAGTAAGATTTTGAAGGGATTTTGATTGCCAAGTTGAGGTGTATGGACTATCTGGTTAGATGATGAGTGGTTGTGATATAGGAGGGCCAGGTTCTTGTCTCAGGAAATCAAAGAATGAATCCAGAGGACAATGGAGAGTGAGTAAAGGGACAGAAGTTTATTAAGCAAAGATACAGAGAAAGCTCTCAGAAGTTAGACGGGGTCCTGCCAGGGTTATGACTGAGGGCTTAGAGTTGGTCTTTTATTGAGAACCTAACTAGAAAGTTTATGGCCTTGAGATTTTTTGTGCTGTCTTGAGTGAATGACATAGGGCTGTTTTTGGGTCTGGTGAGTTTCTGTGATTTCTCCATTAGTAGCCACCAAAGGAAGATACTCTCTAACATTTTGGAGATAGGGGGACAGATTTATTTTTTATTTTAATTTTCTCTGTTTTTGCTGCCTTACCTCTGTTTCCTTGGCATGGGTAGGACACTGACCTTGGACCTTTCAGTGTCCCTGGGATTTATGGGAGCCTACAGTTTTCTGGGAACCTCACTCTGGGTTTTTCCCTTATCTTTCTCTGCCTAGCTCCATCTGTCCCTAACTCAGTTGTGGCTTTAAGAAAAGAGTCTGACACATAGTTGCGTGTTAATTATGGAAGAACTTTGCAAAGTGGATTGGAGCAGGGAGAAATTGTTGCATGAGGTTGAGTTTGGATGCCTTTGAAATAATCCAGGCAATAAATTAAAAGAGCCTGAATTAAGAATGCAAATGGGATAGAGAAGGGAAATTTGGGGGATGTTTTAGAGTTTGGATGTGAGAAAGAATGAGAGAGAGGACTTACAACTAGTTTTGAAGTTTCCGCATGGGAGATCAGGAGAAACATGCTATAGGTAAACATAAAGAGAGGAATGGGGTTTCACTCAGTTTTGAAAATTCCAGATAAAGAAAAATAATTAAGACCTGTTTGGTAGATAGAAAAATGACCCCTCAAACATGCTCCAATCCTAATCCCTAGAAACTGTAAATATGTTACATGGTAAACATGCAACATATTGACTCTGCTGATGTCATTAAATTAAGCATTTTGAGATGAGATTATCCTGGATTACTCAGGTAGGTTCAATGTAATAACAACTGTCCTTATAACAGGGAAGCAACATAAACAAAGTCAGAGAGAGGGAGTGTGATGATGGAAGTAGAGTCAGAATGATGTGCTTTGGAGGTGGAAGAAGAGACCATAAGGTGAGCATGGCAGATGGCCCCTAGAAACTAGGAAAGGTAAGAAGACAGATTATCCCTGACAGCCACAGAGGGAATGCAGCTCTACAGATACCTTGATTGTAGGCCAGTGAGACCCATATCTGACTTTTGACTTTTAGAACCATAAGATAAAAAAAAAAAAAAAGGAACCATAAATTCATTTGTGTTGTTTTAAGCCATAAATATTATGGACAATCTGATATGTCCAGATGATCTCTGTGCACATTATTGGGAGAACTTTAATATTTTTTCCCTAATGAAACAGATAAAACATTTAGCATCATTAATATTTTTATTTATATCTCAGATCCATTTAAAAAGAGATGGAAGTGTTCCAGATAGAGTAAATCACCTGTGCAAAGGTCCACATTCTAAATGCCCAAGAAGGAATCTCTGCTGAGGGTCCCCCTTACTTGCTTTCTGCAAGTAATAAATCTTTTTAAAAAACTCATATCAATTTTAAGATGTTGGTGTTAATGTCACCATTAACATGCATGATTAACTGATTACCATGATTAACATTATTGGTATTCATCATGTCCATTCACTAGTTCTACCAGAATGATAGATATTAAAGCACCATTGTAGGCAATGGCTGCTTATGTTCCCGGGTCATTTGGTTCTAATTCCTGTATCTTTTCTTTAATTCTTGCTCTAATGACCCATTCTGGATCCCTTTATTCTTTCATTTTTTTAAAAAAATATTTTATTTATTTATTTGAAAGAGAGAGAGAGAGAGAATGTATAAGTAGAGGGAGGAACATAGGGAGAGGGAGAAGCAGACTCCCTGCTGAGCAGGGAAGCCTGATGTGGGGCTCAATCCCAGAACTCTGGGATCATGACCTGAGCCGAAGGCAGATGCTTAACCGACTGAGCCACTCAGGTGCCCCCAGATCCCCTTTTCCTGAAAGTATACCCTATCAATATTTTTTTTGTCACTTGCAAGCTGTATGAATTTGATTAAGTACATAAGTCTTTATACAGTGTCAGAGGGTCAGTTACTTATACATAAAATGGGAGTAATGAGGACAACCTCACTAGGTCAGGATTTAAGATTGCCTTTTGGCTTTTTTTTTTTTTTTAAGATTTTATTTATTTATTCATGAGAGACACAGGCAGAGGGAGAAGCAGGCTCCATGCAGGGAGCCTGATGTGGGACTCGATCCCGGGACTCCAGAATCTCGCCCTGGGCGGAAGGCAGGTGTTAAACTGCTGAGCCACCCAGGGATCCCATATATATATATATATATGCCTTTGGCTTTTTGAAGCAAGGTAGTAATAGGCAAAAAGATACCCAACCTCAGGATACCCATACCCAGCTTCTCCTAACCTCCTTGCCAAAGGGATGCAGTGTACAGGAATTCTTCTCATTATTTGCTCTCCTCACAGGGCTTCACATCTGACTGGAGGATGAGACTCATATTTCTTTCAGATGCATGAGTAGGCGGACAGGACAGTAAGGGGGTGAAGTGAGTTTCCATTACAAAGCTTTGGGTATAGTTGGTGTTTGAAAGACTTCCTAAGGACAGGTTGTATCATCAATCACTGCTAATTACAGGGGCTGAAATAGATAGCACTAGAGTTCAAAGCCTCTATATTTTCTGATGTTTCTATTCACTTGTGGGTGGGTGCAAATTTTCTGAATACACTCTTTTTACCTTCCTGTTTACTTCCTCTTCTTATGTCAACCTCCCCTTCACTTGAAGATCTAAGTAGGTGGATGATGTGGTTTGTACAGAATAGGAGAATTTGTTCTCCCCACTTCAAATTAATGACATATTGGCAATACATAATTAAGGAACATCTTGACATAGAGAAAATAACATCTATTGAGTACTTGATATATGACAGACACTGTGCTATATATAGAGAGAGTACTTGATATATTGATACTATTGAGTACTTGATATATGATAGACACTGTGATATATATATATTCTTATTTAAAACTCATATCAACTTTAAGGGGCGTGTGGGTGGTACAGTCAGTTAAGTATCTGACTCTTGGTTTTGGCCCAGGTCATGATCTCAGGGTCTTGAGATCTAGCCCGAGTCAGGCCCTGTACTCAGCTTAGGGTTTCACTCTCCCTTTGTCCCTCCCTCTGCTCTCTCAAATAAATAAATCTTTAAAAAAAAAAACTCACATCAATTTTAAGATTACTCAATATTAATTTTATGGATGATTAACTGATAATCTGATACTTAAGGAGACTTGTATATTGCCACGGTGCACAAAGCTACCAAGTGATAGTGTCGAGTTTAGAATTTAGGTCTATTTAAAATACCATATGATTTCACTAATATGTGGAATCTAAAAAAAATCAAAAGCAGAACTCGACTTACAAATATAAGAACAAATTGATAATTGCCAGAGGAGAGGGGGTAGGGAGATGGTCAAAATGGGTGAAAGGGAGTGGGAGATACAAACTTCTAGTTATAAAATGAGTAAGTCATGGGAATAAAAGGCACAGCATAGAGAATATAATCAATGATATTCTAATAGCGTTGTATGACGACAGATGGTAGCTACACTTGTGATGAGCAGAGCATAAGATAAAGCAAAGTTCAATCACCTGGAACTAAAGTAACATTGTATATCAACTCAAATAAAAATAATTTTTTAAAAAGAATTTGGGTCTCTTTAATTCCAAAGTCAATTTTCTTCTCTTTGCCCCATGCAGAGATTTAATAGCCCTGGGAATTATTTTATGAGGCAGAAATTTTGGAATCAGAAATGGATCTTGATGGACTAGTTATGTGTGGACTAGCTATGTGACTTTGGATGAACTACTTTTTAACCTCTTTGACACTCATTACTACTGGTGGCATCACACATGTGGTGGTGAGTGGAGGTAGTGCTTCACTAAAAACCAGGTATTTCCAGTTTGGGTTTCAGCTCTGCAATTAGCTGTGTGGTTTGGAGTATTTCACTTAGCTGATCTAAATCTTAGTTTTCATTTTTTGTTTGTTTGTTTGTTTGTTTTTCAATCTCTAAAATGAGAGGGATATGGAAGCCTTATTCCTTTTAAATTTGAAATTTTACTACACTAAGGGTTTCAATTTCAATAATGATGGTCTCACCCAGACAGCTAGTGGTAGCAATTCTAACAGTTCACTACACACACAAACTTCTTTGAGCAATGAAATACTATCCTGGCCAGTCTGGGCTCCAGCCAGATATATTTGCAGAACATCCCTTAGCTTGAAATAGAAATGTATTGCTCAACCATCTGTTACAATTAAGAAAAGGTTTGAAAATGTTTTCTATGTGTTTGACTAATCATGTTTTAGGGCCCTGAGGGTACTTTACAAATTACATGCCTTCCTTTCTTTTTGGCATCATTAAAAATCTGGAATCTGTTTCCAAAATTTACCAGCTCTCTCTCTCTCTCTCTCTCTTATTTTCTCTCTTCTATTTTTTTCTAAGAAACTTGTTCAGTCTCAAGTGGAACAAAGTAAGCAAATAGGCTTCAAGATGAAGTTAATCTGTAGCAAAGGGAGTATTCGTAATTTCCATTCATTGGAAAATGACCTGACTGGTATCAGCCATGAGGAGCTAAGCCATAGAGATCCATCTACTAAGTGGAATGTCTGGTTTCCCCCACTAAGAAAATAATACTATAATATGATGCCGTTTGGCCCTTCATTAGAGATGACCTACCCACGTGGCCAGTACTCAGGAAGAAAGTACAGCTGACCCTTGAAAAACACAGGTTCGAATAGTGCACTTCTATTTATATATACTGATTTTTTTTCAATAAATATAGTACTGTTAAATGTATTCTCTCCTCCTTATGGTTTTAATAACATTTTCTTTTTTCTAGATTACTTTTTCATAAGAATATGGTATATAAAGCATATAACATACAAAATATGTGTTAATCAACTATTTCTGTTATCAGTAAGGCTTCCAGTCAACAATAAGCTATTAGTTGAGCTTTTGGGGAGTCAAAAGTTATACACAGATTTTTTACTGTTGTGGGGGTGGTCATTGTCCCTAACCCCTGGTTTGTTGAAGGGTCAACTGTACTGCATGGGGCAGGGGGAAGCTATGGAATCTTCTTGCCTCATCCTATCATTCTACATCTTCTCAGCTGTATCTCTTTGTCTCTGTGTTTCATCCCATACTTTCAGGGATGTAAGACGTTGGAATTAATATTTGGACTCTGTTCCATTATACTTCATAATTTGCCCCATTCTCTTTTCTAGTCAAGAGAATGTTCCTTTCTTTCTGTAGTGGGAGTGATGAATTTCTCTCAGCAGGTGCTACTCTTAGAAACATTTTCAATTGCTTCCATCAGATTTATTACAGTGGGATGGTGAGGTTCTTCTTGCTTCTATCTCTATGTGCTTATTTCCTGTGTCCACAATTTCTGTACTTGTAACAGGGAAGCTTACATATTTCCTACGAGGCAGGCTATCTATTAATAATGATCTGAGGATGGTGGTAGGGGATCCTGCTCACAGACGGCTTATTCTCTGGGTTCCTTCCACTGTGCTTCCTCTCTAGGGCAGCCTTTCTCAATCCTCCTCCCATGGAGGAACTACTGAAATAATTGTGGGCTCTCAGGGAACCTCTCCATAAAAATTATTACAGCAATAGTTCAGGATGCCTTAGGACTATTGGCACATAGATGAAATGATCTTATAATAATTGGCAATGTCCTTTTGAGTACAGAATGATATTTTCCTGTGGATCTATTTGGCTGAATTATTACTCTATGTTTATAGTTCTCCTGCTCCACACAGGAAATAAACTTTATGGAAGTCAGTAATATTGATAAACAAAAGTTCAAGTGTTCCCTTTCTTAAATTTCTTATTTGATTTTTAAGAATTTTATCCTTTGACCTAAAGGTCTTTGCACATATTTTTATTATTCAAGCTGTTAATCAGGCCTTTCTCCATTTAAACCAAGAATGACTTTATAGCTGAACATGTTGGGGAAAAACAAAACAGAACAACCAGATTGTTAAGCCTAGCTTAGCTTTTTTCTTAACTTTATAAAGATATAAAGACTCACAAGGTAACCATAATAAATTTCTGTTAGATAAGGGCCAACAACCTCTTCCTGTAAAGGACCAGATAATAAGTATTCTAGGCTTTGGAAGTCATATGTCTTCTGTTGCAATTATTCAATTCAGCTGTTGTAAAGCAAAAGCAGCCATGGAAAATACATAAGGGAATGGACATGGCTGTGTTCCAATAAAACTTTATTAGTGAAAACATGTTTTAATATAGGCCAACTTTGGGCAGCCCTGGTGGCTCAGGGGTTTAGTGCTGCCTTCAGCCCAGGGCCTGATCCTGGAGACCTGGGATCGAGTCCCTGCCTGGGAGCCTGCTTCTCCCTCTGCCTGTGTCTCTGCCATTCTCTCTCTGTGTGTCTTGCATGAATAAATAAATAAAATCTTAAAAAATATATATATATAGGCCAACTTTAGCCTATGGGCTATAGTTTGCCTCTGTTAAATAAGTTGCTTAAGTCAAAATATGATTTAGTTCCTTTAAAGGTAGGCTCAGGAAATTTAATTTAAATAAAGATAATATGTTAATTTAAGTAATGTGGGTTACAGTAAGATTTGTTGACAATGATGAATATAGTAAATTTACTAAAACCATAAGATAAGATATATATCCTGAAACACATTGCATGCAAGCCTTTAATAATTTCTTTAACTGAGTGACATATGATCGTGTCAACTTTAATCCTAGCTCTATTTTAATTCTAGATTGCAAAATTATTATACACATGTGTTGGTTTCTTATTCTTGTATAGACCTGTATATACATAAAAGGGTTATTTCTGAAACTTGAAATAAAGAAATCCTTTACCTTTTAATGTAGAATCTATGTTTCATTTTCACTGCACAAATTCTTAATTCTGGTTGAAGCTTGAGGTAAGCACACACAGATTTTATGTTCAACAGAAATAGAGTTTCTGTCTTCGCTCTTGATGATTGCTAAATGAATAAGCTTGCTCACACATGTCAAAGTTTGAAAATTTCAGGTCAGTGTTCATTGCTTTCCAATGAATGCAGGGTACTCTATTCACAGAAACCTAGAACTTCTCTAAGGCAAGTGAATAAATATCATCTTGAGTATTAAATCAGTGTGCAGCTCAGAAGATTCTTTTCTTCACTCAAATTTCTCAGGCAAAGCAGAAGGTACAGAGAAAGAGCTCAGTCATACATAGGTGTTCAAGAGAGAAGAAAAGAAAAACTTTTTTTTTTTTTTTTTTTTTTTTTTTTGCAGTTTTCCTAAGTGGTTTTCAGTATAACTTGATTCCCTCCCCCTATTCTGAAGCTCTTGCAGCAATGGAAACTTAAAAGATTTTCTTTTGCAACATGAAATTTTTCCTCCCAAAATTCAGTTTCCTTTTAAGGCCAAGAGTCTTTCCATTTTGTCCAACCAGTTCACATGAAGAAAAATCTCTCTTCAGTAGCTAGTTTCTGTAGCACTCTTCTTCTTCAAACCACTCAGCAAAATCCAGCTATTTTTTTTTTTTGAAAATCCTAGTACTCCTACAATATATATTTTAGTTCCAATACGGTATTGAGAACTCTTCTCTGCTAAGCCGCCAGATTTCTGCATTTAGAAGAAATTTATAAGCTCTTTGTTCAGGTTTTTAAACCATTTTCAAGTAAACTGGTCTTTCCTTAATAAAGCTAATTACTTTTGTAGCATCAACAAGAATGTAATTTATTTCATCTTTACCTCTTGCAAAAAAATCAGTGTGTGGATACAATGTTAGAATTTTATTTTTTAACAATTAGAGAGAGAAACCTTCTCACAGAGCCAACCATTGATAGGGCACCATCAGGACAGATGCCAATGCAATTCCTCTAAGAAACGTCTTTATTTTTTTCCAAGTAGAAAGAAAAAAAAAACATTAAATATAGCTTTACCTCTGTTCTAGGCAATGTATGGCAGCAGTGAAATCTTTCTTAAATTTCTCCATCATTTACAAATCTTACAAATGCTATAACATGACATTATTGGTGACATCAGTTTCTTCATCAACCTGGATAGAAAACCTCATTTTTCAGCTTATTATACAAAATTCCATTTGATATTATGTGACATGTCATCCCCGTATTGACATTTTTTTCATGAGAAATCTTTTCAATTTCTCCTGCTGAATCTTAATATACTTACTATACTGGCAGTTTTTTTCACCAATTGTGTAACTTTTTTCTTCTAGGCAATGTTTTGTTGCTCAGTAACTTGATTTTGAGACTTTTCAATGAGTACGACCTTTTCTTGACAAAAGCTTTACTCTATTTTGAAATTCCAATAGATGCTTAAAATAATCATCATCTTTCTTTGTCAACTGGATGTAATTTGTAGTTAAGTGTCTTTCCAAGATTTCTCGAGGCAGTGCAGCATTTTAACTTGCCTGCCACAGGGGTGCTTGGATGATTCAGTCAGTGGAGCATAAGACTCTTGATCTCGGGGTTGTGGGTTCAAGCCCCACGTTGAGTGTAGAGATTAGTTTTAAAATGTTTTAAAAAATAAAAAAAATCTTTAACTTGTCTGCCACAAACAACATGCAACAGGTCAAAACAACTTGGATTACCAGCCCATGTAAAAATCCATGGAAAAATAGCTTCCCTGGTAAGAGAAGAATTTATTCTTTGTCTCGCTTGATACACTAGTGCAATGAAACCACCAAGAAGATTGTAATTCTTTATCACTAACTGTATGGGAATTGTTCATAGGCCTAACTCTAGAATCTTCCTTTTCCATCTCATGTCTGCAAAGATGCTTCATACTGGACCATCAGACTTGCTTAAAAACACAAATATTAATAAAATATAAAACAAAAGGGCATAATAAATAATGAACAAGACATTTCAAAAATGTCTTCTAACTTACTTGATCGGTGGCTTGCAATATTTCTGAAAACAGCAAAGCAACAGTTGTGGCTCATAAAAATTCCCTTTCTATGACAAAAAATTCCCTCTGATTGTCTGTTACATCAGGAGACTTGTTACACACTTGTTGGAGGCACGCATGGTCAACAGTGTATGAAATAAGTAAAAGACTCCCTGGGGAGTGGACATGCTGGAACAGAAGATCCATCAGAGGTTTAGTGGGAAACTTTAGGAAACACATCACTTACTAAGGCCTTCAAGAATGCACTGGAGAGATGGACACCATCATCGCTGGTCGATGGGCACAAGCTTGGCTTATTAATACAATAATACAGGAGATCCCTGGGTGGCTCAGTGGTTTAGCACCTGCCTTCAGCCCAGAGTGTGATCCTAGAGCCTGGGATCGAGTCCCATGTCGGGCTCCCTGCATGGAGCCTGCTTCTCCCCCTGCCTCTGCCTCTGTCTCTGTCTCTGTCTCTGTCTCTGTCTCTCTCTCTCTCTCTCTCTGTGTGTGTCTCTCATGAATAAATAAAATATTTTTTAAAAAAATAATATAAAAATACAGATAATGAGGTCCCAAAGTTGCAGGAAGGAGACTGCAATTAATGTAATGACTGACAAGTCAGAGAGGCAGCAGAGGAGGCTTGGAGATTATTAATAGACTACACTATCTTGGTAACATAGATTAACAGCCAACAAGAGTGTTGCTTAATATAGGCAATCAAAAGAAGGTAAGCATGCATATTCAAGAGACTGTGGATGGACCACTTTAATTGGAAATTATGATCTTTTGCTGAATTTCTCAACTTGAGTCAGTTTTCAGACCCAGAACCTTATGACTAAACAGGTAATTAGATCCTGAGGAGGGAGGCCCATGCAACACCCTGGCAGATTTAGACTGTGGTGTTCTCAGTCGCATAGTCATTTACTCAGATCACTGTGTTTCAGGAATAGAATAATATATAGACTTTTTGAAGGCTACTAGACATAGGGTCTAAGTTGACATTGATACTTGCAGCCTCAAAGTATTATCAAGGATCTTGTTGGAGTGGGAGCCTACAGGAAGCAGGTAACAAACACGGTCCTGCCAAAGGTATATTTACAGCAGAACTACTGGTTCTGTGAGTCTATCCAATATTACTGGTCCTGTAAAAGGACACCAAGTGATGATGCATCCAGAACTCTACATTTTGAGTTGGACTCTATCACACTTACCAGGTCAATAAAGTCAGGTAGGCCCAGTAACCGTCCATCGTAAATGGAAATGGTCACTTAGCAGGTCCTTGACTATATAATTGGAATTGACATATTCAGGGGTTGATGGAAGCCCTACCATAGATCATGGTCCCGTGGAATCAGAGTGATCAGAAACCTCTGAAAGTGTTCCCCTCCTCTCCCAAAATATAACTAATTAATACAATATGGTATTCGCTCTATTCTTAAGGATGTAAGGGTGGGAGCCATTATTATATTGCCACTAAATTCTGAAGTCCATCCCTGCAGAAAACACACGTACTCTGGAGAATGACTTTGTACTGCTGCAAACTTACCCAAGTGATAGTCCTGATTGTAGCTGTTGTAGCAGATGTGGTACCTTGGTTGGAGCAGATTACAAGGGCCTAAGGCACATAGTATGCAGCCACTGATTTGTCGAATGCATTATTTTCTCTTGCAAATAGTTTGTATTCACACAGAATGGACAACAAAGTACATTTACGGCGTTGTTCCACACTACATTTACTTTCCTGCTCTCTGTCATAATATAACCAGAAGAGATGTGGACTGTTTGGACATACTACAAAATATCACATTGATTCATTTTGTTGATGCCATCATGTCTATCAGGTAAGGTTAGCAAGAGGTAGCTAGCATGCTGGAGGCGTTAGGTAAGATTTATACACTACAGAAAAGGACAGATGAAATTTATAATGATTCAAGGTCCTGCCACTTGAATAAATTTTTAGATTCAGGTTCTGGTTTTTGTGAAAAGACACATTTCTGCTTTTTTTGCATTCCCTGCTACTGAAAAATAAACACAATGCTCAGTAGACTTCTTTGGTTTCTGGAGGCAACGTATTCCACACTAAGGAATAATGCTTTGGTCCATATTTTAGGTGTCATGGAAGGTTCCTAGCTCTGAATGGGACTAGAGCAGGAGAGGACTCTATAGCAGGCCTACACTGTGGTGCGAGAAACTCCTTTATTTGAGTCCTATAATCCAGAAGAACCTATGGTAACAAAGGTGTCCCTGAGAGGATTGTAGGCTTTGGCAAGTCCCTGTGGGAGAATCATGACACAGGCCCCTGGGAATCTAGAATAAAAACACACCCCTTTCACCAGAGAATGATACACCTTTTGAGAAACAACTCCTGGCAATGTGGTTTGTCTTGCAGAGATGGGACACTTGACTACGAGCAACCAAGTGACCATGTGTTCAGAACACTACACTGAGTTGGATCCCATCAGACCTACCAGGTCAGTGTAGTCAGGTAGGCTCAACAACGGTCCACAGTAAGACAGAAGTGGTACATTTGTGTTCAAGCTCAACTAGGAGGAGCAGGCCCTCATGTCACCCAACAGTTTGTCCTTCCCTCAGCTCATAGCTGTGACCATACAGAAGAAGGAGAAAGAAGCTTGAGTGAGAGCCCAGTTTGATTTGTGGGTAGAAGCCCAAAATGGGCAGTAGTTGCCATCAGCCACATTTGTAGTCAGCCTGGTAATACAGTTGTAAGGAAAAATCTTCCCGATGAGCACAGCAGCCACCCATTCCGTATGAAAGGAGAGATGGCCTTAGGTGAGAAGATGTACAGATGTACAGAACTGTGAGCAATAGCAAATGGCCTGGCCAGGTGCCCAGAGACCTGACAGGAAAAGGACAAGAAGATCAAAGCAAGGAGGTTGAGTGGAGATGTAAGTAGACAAGCACATGGAAATAGGCATTAAGCATGAAAATTATTTAAACAGTGGGGGTGGGAAAAATACCTGCTGGATAATCTGGATAACCCTGCCTGGGTGCTTTTCAGTAGTCCTTTGACTGTGACCACGGAGGGGACAATGAAGCAACTCTGGTCCTGGAAGGATATGGTTCCTTTGGGAATGTGGATTCGTCACACTTTCATCTCAGTCACCAACACAAGCAGAGGGTGGATATTTGGAATGGACAGTGGAGGATGGATACCAACTACTCTACTTCTGTCCCATTAATCTCCTGCTCCTGAGTTCCTCCACAAAAAGAGAGGTCAGCTGGAACCCTGAGGATCTGTAAGTCAAACATGTATGGAGAAGTGGATTCATGCGGCACACAAGGTGAAATGTGGCAGGTGTGCAGCTCAGATTGCCTTTCAAGAGGGAATTTGCTGGTGAGCTGCGAGGATGCTGCACTGCAGTGTTTGAACCAAAGCCATGTTCTTCCCAGGCAGCCCATAATGAATGAAAGATGTGGCTGGGTAACAGGGTCTGCTCATTCATGTCCAGTAAGAGATTCCTTTATGGGGCATCTTTGTACACCAGCAATCTGTTCGCTGCCTGACCCTTGCAACAAAGTGCTGTCATCTAAAGATCTTCCAACCTGACTTTCCTTTCTTTCCTTCCCCTTTCACAGATGTCAGATCAGCATTCCAGTCTGGAGGCTTCTCCTGCCTGCTTCTGTTCCTTCTCTTTTGTAGGAATTTCCCCAAATACATCTCTTTCTCTTCTAACTCTGTCTTTGAGTCTACACCTGGAGGATCCAGCCAACACAGCTTCAAGGAAGGTTGGTTTTAGAAGGAAGAAGCCTGTCATTGGCTCCTCAATACAAAACCATGCTCATCAGTGATCACCACCATCCTTTATCTAATGTTAGCAAATGAGAATGGAATCAATTAAGTGCATGCAATCCTGCATGCTGCCATTTGGGGTTAAAAGACATCTGATGAAATCACAAGCAAGGTGGCATGATGACTGTCTACCACTCTAGGGCTGGCATTCCACGGAGCACAAAGTTCCAAAAACCATGCATAATTTATTTTTCTAAGTCAATTTCTCAAGGAACCCCTAGCATCATCTAGTGGAATCCTAGGATTCTGGAGAACCCTGCTTAAGAAACTCTGCTCTACACCAGCTGTTATATAAGACTGATGATGAATCCCTGAATCCTACCTTGGAGACTAATATGCTACATATTAATTAATTGAATTTAAATAGAAAAAGAAAAAAAAAAGGAAAAACAAAAAGAAAGAAACTCTGCTCTAGAGGTTTTGCCTTCATCTTCCTATCCTCTTTCCCTCGACCCCTCCATATGAATCTCTCATCTGCTATTTAAGTTGCCACTTTTCTTCCATGCTGCTGTCTCTCAGTCCTATCCTCACATGGTTTCTCTGAGCAAGGTGGGAGGCGGGTATCAACCTGAGAAGTAAGCCTATGAGCTTTTAATCTTTATTTCTGTTTTGAAGTGTGCTGAAAGAGAGAAAATGACACCTTGTGTTCTATTAAGAAGAGGAGAAACAAACAAAAATACCCCATAATATCAATCAACGTTGTGGTATATAATCCTGTCACGTGTCATTTTAGCAAAGAACTTTGGAGGCCTAGAAACATTAAGATAGCCCTCAATTAAAACATCAGATTTTATGAGGCACCTGGTTGGCTCAGTAAGTTATGAATCTGACTCTTGATTTTGGCTCAGGTCATGAACTCAGGGTCCTGAGAGATCGAGCCCTGCTTTGGGCTTCATGCTGGGCATGGAGTCTGCTTGAGATTCCCTCTCTCCCTCTCCCTCTGCCCCTTCCCACCACTCATGTATACACTTTCTCTCTAAACAAAAACAAAACAAAAAACATTGGATTTTAAAGTAAACGTGTCTGTATGACTCTCCGAGACTTTTAGCAACTTCCTCTCTCTCCAAGTTCACACGAATCTGCCTTATTTTTTCCCTGACAGGTAGGTGATGTTTTATCCTATAGAAAAAGAACCATGACTGTTTATTTGGTTGATTCTTCCACTGCCCTTGATTCCTAGTTTGCTGATTTAATGTAAGTTATAGTTCTAGTCTACAGTGTTTTCCCACTTGTTTTATACCAATAAGATTTAAATTGTTATAAACTATAAAATATCTATCAGTGAGTTGAGAAAAGGCAAAAAGCACACCCTAGCAAACAAACAGATAAATATTTGATGACAGCAATAGATTCTAGGGGAAATGGAGTCTTGTAATTAGAAGACTGTCGGTTCACAATTACTTAACAGGCTCACATATTTCTCAAGAGCTTCAAAATATTTCTATGTCGGAATGGTGACCGATCTGAGTATCAAAGCCCTTAAGTGAGGGTATTAAAAATCTTCTTTCCTTATTCTTGTTCCTATTTAACTGGTATATCACAGAATTAGGTGTTTAGCAAAACTTATTTCCACTAAATGTAATGATCCTTTCCAAAGACAGTTAGAAACTTTTGAACTTATTTTTAGTGGAAATATATCAAAACAGTGGACATATATCAATACACATTTGCTGGCTTTCTCAACTATTTGCACTTGAATGTTTAAACTTTTTGTAAGATGACTTGGGAGTTCTTATCAATTGTGTTAACACCTTATTATCCTACATCATGTTCTCTACACTCAAGTCCCTGAAACACAGCTGGGAAGGGAGGTTTCTACTTCAAGTATATCTTTAATTTATGGGCAGACGTTTCACTCTGAGTTTCTGGCTTTTTCTACACCGTGGTGGGCTAGGATAAAGAACATAAAAGAATCACCAATTCTACTTTCTGCCTCTTCTGAAGTCAATTTCTGAGGTCTGCAGAACTGGAAAGCTTTCTTCTGTCTGAACTTTCTCTTTTCTCAGGATGAGATTCCCTAAAGAAATCTCAGTCTCTAGGAGACTGACATTTCCCTCTTCTGAGATTTTCCTAAGGAAATATCCACCCCTCATCTAAACATCTTAGTCCCAACCTTTCAGATCGAAGGCCAGGAAGGAATCTGTCTGAATTCTAGGTTGAAATAGCTAGGCTACACACATGATTCTTGATGTAAGTACATTCATAAATAAAAAACCTCAAAGAGTATTTGTTTTCACTTACATTCTTTTTCCCCTCATACTATATATGCACTATGCATATGAATAGTTTTCAAAATAAATGGTATGTTCCTTGGGCAGCTAGAACAGAATAACTTGGAGAGCTCATGGCAGCAAGGACAGTCGTAGATTTTGGGAACACCACAGAGGCATTTCTGCCATATTTGGTCTTTCTTCACCCCAGTTGAGAATCATTGCATGGGCATTGGAAGCATACTTTGTTGCAATACTAGGATGAATACACCAAGTCTTTCAGAAGACGTGTGGTTCTGCTGCTCATTAGCTTTATGACCAGGGCTAATTATTTTACATTTATTATCCTCAAGTTTCTTACCTGTAAGAGACATTAAGGTTTAACATCCTAATTTTGTTGAAGATTACATGATACTGAAGATTATATGATATAATGTATGTGGAATTTTGATTATTATAGATTGCTATAAAACTTTAAAGTTGTCTTACCAGTATAGAGAAGGGGTATAAAGACTTATAGCAAAGGTGGCTGGAAGAAATACACATGGTCATTTTGTCTAGCTGTCTTTCTAGATAAAAAAGACAGGGGATGGGCAGCCCGGGTGGCTCAGCGGTTTAGCGCCGCCTTCAGCCCAGGACCTGATCCTGGAGACCTGGGATCGAGTCCCACGTCGGGCTCCCTGCATGGAGCCTGCTTATCGCTCTGCCTGCGTTTCTGCCTCTCTCTCTCTCTCTGTGTGTGTATCTCTCATGGATAAATAAATAAAATCTTAAAAAAAAAAGACAGGATTACTAACCTGGTAAAAGCCTGAGACATTCACTGGAACTCATTTTACAGGAGTGTGGGGTTGTTATATATAAAATACAGAATCTCAATTACTACATCTTTTTTTCTTTTTTCTTTTTTTTTTATTTGCTGAACTTATTTGGGTAGTGTTCCCAGCAAGGCTTACCACAGCAGGACCAGCTGTCACCTGGTTATCTATCTGTGTTCTGTGACTAACGTAGAAAAAGCGGGTACTATCCTCATACACAATTATAGTCACTTCAGATTCAGAGAAGTGGAGCAAAGGGAGTGCTATACACTCTTCAAGGCCTAATCCTTTCATATCAGCATAGCTTACCAGTGAATCCCTAGATTTAGAAGAATAAAAAATCAACTTGTGTCCAGAAAGCTTATTCTTCAGCACCCATTATGCTATTGCTACTTTTGGATATTCACTCTCATAGCAGAAAATGCCTGAAGGAAGAATGAGTATTTGTATTCCAGCACCAAAACAACATCCCAAATTTCTAACACTAGGTGAGGGGTATATAGTAATGAACTCCAGGAGATCAACTTTTAGCATGGGAGATATACCACATAAATGGTTACAACGTCACTAACATAAAGTGCAAATGGTATTTTCCTGCAACCAGGTCTAGAAAGCTCAGGAAGGATTCCAGGATGGTGTGATGCCTGAGCAAAGTCTTAGAAAATAAGCATCACCTAGGGGGAGAGAATTAGTTGTTCTAGGTAGAGGGGGATGTGTGAGTAGATAGGGTTGTGAGAGTAAAAAAATCTGTTAGTAGCTTGAAATTGTTGGAGGCAACAGTGCAAGGTAGGAAGTAATAAGAGGCGCGGCTTGAACACAAGGCAGAGGATGCATAATAAAGGCTTTATGCCACCTTAGGAACTGAAATTTTTAGCTTGGCATCAAAATGAAACTACTGAAGAGTTCCTTAGTAGGTACTGTGGCATAATTATATTTGCATTTTTGAAAACAAATTTTGGCAGTCACACACTTCGTAAATTTGAAGGGAATGTGACTGGAAACCTGTTAAGGAGCTTTTTCAGTAATAATTTGTGTCAAACATTGAGTTTGGGAATTCAGCATTATATACATATAATATACAAAAATGTCTGTAACATATATATTGTATATAAATACAATAATAATTCTTATATATTATCATAGGTATAATAATTATTATATAATCACATATCATACTATATATTTATGTTATACTATAATATGCACTATATTAAATGTATTGTATAATACATAATATATAATATATATCCTATATGTTTATGATATTGTATTATATATTATAATATATTCTATAATATGAATTCTGTAATATAATTACAGAATATAGTATGTATTTTTTTAAACTTTTTTTAAAATTTTTATTTATTTATGATAGTCACACACATAGAGAGAGAGAGAGAGAGGCAGAGACACAGGCAGAGGGAGAAGCAGGCTCCATGCAGGGAGCCCGACATGGGACTTCATCCCAGGTCTCCAGGATCACGTCCCAGGCTGAAGGCGGCGCTGAACCGCTAGGCCACTGGGGCTGCCCTATGTATAAATTATATTTATATAATTTTTAAGCAGACTTAGTTTCTCCTGTTTTATATATATATTATGCATATATGGAGTGTTTTCAAAATAGAGGCGTATCTGAGTTCCTTGGAAAGTTGGATCAAGATATCTGGATCAAATAAAAAATGGCTGGAGGGATAGTCATATTCGGGAACACCACAGAGGTATTTCTAACATATTTAGCCATTCTGTCACCCACTTGAAAATCATTCATGCACAGGCACTTGAAGTATGGTTGGTTGCAAATTGCTAGGTTGAAAATACTGTAGGAGTTTATACCGAAAATCTGTCTCACTGTTATTGACATCTTGGAATATGATGAGTTTTTATTATGATGACAAATAACAGTTTACTTTTCTTCTTCTAGAGAAAATGAATTGAAACCTGCAGGACAGCATTAGCATGAGCTTTGTTTGTAGGTTTCTCTGAAGTGAATTCTTTAATTAAATGATTAATAATTTCAATTGCTAGTCATCTGAGAAACATCATGCTTGACTACACTTTTAGTATAATATAATCATTTCTTATGACTAAGGCTTTCTCCTTCACCAAATAAAATTTATGATATTTACTCAGGTGTACTCCAGCATGTAGGTAAAGTCAGAGAAGATGCCAAAGGTAAGTGAGAAAGTAGACACTGTCTTCGAAGTGTCCCTCTGGGAAACCTGATACATATTCCTTGAGTTGTAGCATTTCACATTTTGCTTGTAAGTGGTAACCTCAAGCTGCCTCCATACTTTTCTATATGTCATTGCATCATATTAACTGAAAAAAAATTGAATATGATTGTAAAAAGGATAACACAAGTGTCATATCTTCAGAATAGATGGGTATTAAAAAACTAATTCTGGGAATGTTTTAGTGGAGAAACATGATGCTATACTGATCTGGAATCAACTCCTGGCTCAACTACTTCTCTGCGATGTGACCTAGGGCAAGAATTTAGCCCACAAGCACCTTGATTTTCTCTTGCAAACTGTGAGTAATAAAACTTACCTTGGAGAATTATTTATTTTGATAACCAGTTGGAAGTTATTTTTTTTTCAGTTGGAAGTTATTTTTTTTTCAGTTGGAAGTTATTTAAAGTGCCTCACTTGGCAAATAGCAGGCTTTCTATAATTATTACTATATTTTTATTCTTTGCTGTCACTTTCTGATAATTGGTATTTTTTCCCTCTTCACCACTAACTACTCTTCCTCAATTTTCCTTGTCACCTCTCTCTTGCTAACTGTTGGGAGTTCTAGAAGGATGTGATCCAGGATGTCCTTTGTTTTCTTGGGATGTCCTTTGTTTTCTATCTATAGAGCTAGATGGCCTTATGCAGTTCTAGGAACATTCTGTGTGCTCATGGCTCCCAAATCTTTATCTCCAGCCATGACCTTCTCCAGTAGCTTTGGATTGCCTACTTGAAATCACTCTGTGGATGCCTGATAGGCATTGTGCATAGTAAATAAATATCATGTTATTATTACTGTAAATGTTATTATTACTATAATTATAGATGTTGAAGATATATAAATAGGAAAAATAAATGGAAAAAAAAGAAAAACAAATGGAATTCCTTCTCCATATGTTTATGCTCTGCAAATGATATTATGCTATAATCAAAATAAATAAATTATATGACAGTAACAAGTGCAATGGAGAAAAATAAAGCAGGCAAAATAGATATTTATTACGACTTAACAAATTATCCCAAATTTAGTAGCTTAGAACAATGCATATTTAATATTTCCCAGTTTCTGAAACTCAAGAGTACAGGCATTGTTTAGCTGGGCAGTTCTGACTTAGGGTCATCTATGAGATTTCAGTGGAGATATTTATCAGGCCTGTAGTCATCCAAAGACTTGTTTCAAAGGACTAGAGGATCTGCTTCCAAGATGGTTTTTTCATGTGGCTACTGACAGGAGATTCTACTCCTAGATATCCTACTCCAAGAAACTGGGAACTTCCAAATCATAATACATACACAAGAATGTCCAGAACAACATTCTTCATAATATCCAACTGTTCATCACAGTAAAATGGCGTATTAGTCAGGGTCCTTCAGGGATATGATATGCATATGTGTTATATGTATATGTATGAGAAGATTTATTATAGGAATTGGCTTATGCAATAATGGAGCCTAAGAAGTCCCACCATCTGCCATTGGCAAGCTGGAGAACCAGGAAAGCTGGTAGCACGTTTCAAGTCCAAGTCCAGAGGCCCCAGAATCAGGGACACTGATGTTGAGGGCAGAAGATGGATGTCCCAGCTCAAATAAAGAACAAATTCTCCCTTCATCTGCCTTTTTGTTCTAGTCTGCCCCTCAATGGATTGGATGAATCATCCAATCTCACTGCATTGGTGAGAGCAATCTTTACTAAGTCTACCTGTTCAAATGCTAATCACTTCCAAAAGCATCCTTACAGATATACCCAGAAATAATCTTTTACTTGCTCTCTGAGCATCCCTTAGACCAATCAAGTTGACATAAAATTAGCCATCACAAGTGGATAAGTAAATTATGGCATATTCATAAATAGGATTCTTTAAAGAAGTGAAAAACGAGCCAACTATAGCTATGTACAGCAACATTGATGAGTCTCACACTTGGGTTGAAAGAAGCAAAAATGTAAAAATACATACAGTATTGATTTATATTTAGTTCAAAAACAGGCAAACAATCTACATTTTTAGGGCTGCATTCATGGATGATAAAACTTTAAAGAAAAATCAAGGTTATGACTAACCCCCAAATCAGGATGATGATCACCTGGATAATCAGAGACTACCAGTCGGAGAGTGAGAATTGCAATCAAGAATGAGCACATCTCTATTTGGGAAGGCCAGTAGTTTTATAACAATCTAGATGATGATCAGACAGGTGTATGCTTAACAATTTTTATTATGCTCTACATGTTTGTCACTTACCTTATGTACTTTATGTTTTACAAAGGGAAAAAAAAGATTGCGTGTTCACAGTAGGCCACTGGAGGTCAGTGACATGCGAAAGAGATATGGAAATAGGTGTAAAGGAGAGAGTTCTCTTCAAAAAAAGAAAGGAGGAGGGAAAAAAAATGATGCAATGGACTTGTTTAGTACTTTTAAAGGGGAATATTTATTCCATTCTCCTGATGTTTCCTTCTATGTGGAGGGACTTTCATTAGCTGGCAAGTATTTACTCTCCATTATCTTTCCCCTGAGGGGGCAGTTGGAGGGATGGAGTAGGCAATGACATACCTAATTGATGAGTTTTGGAGAAAAACTAGACCTTTAAGAGCTCTGGCGCTTTTCCTCTCTCTCTCTCTCTTTTTTATATATATATATATCTTTTTTCTTTTGTGAGTGAGCTAATTGCATTTCTGCTCCTCTAAATATAGGTGAGTGAATCTAACCATAAATGAGTGGATAAACCCATTCGGGAGTTAAATATGAGGAAGCTTACTTGCTCACAAAAGAAGCCACATCCTCAAATTCTGCTTTATAAATAGCAAACGTAAGTAAGTCGATAGCCATCTGCTGACTTCTGGCCTTAGTCTTTTGATTGATTCAAAACCTAAGTGGGGAAAAAAAAATCCTTATTTCGCTCCCTGTCCCCCTTCTACAGTCTTGGGTAACACAGCTACTGTCCGCTCATTTTGGTGAGGACTCTATTGAGCTCCTAACTTGCCCTGCACTAGCACTGTGAATGGCATTAGGGCACTCCCTGTGACCTAGAGTTTTAAAAGGTAATTTTATCTTCCTTCCTGCTTTCCAGATCAGTACTAAAATAGAGCTTTCATGATCAACATACAGTTAAATGGGCACATTTTGGAAGCAGGCCCTCAAGATTTCATGGCAATGATGCCAAGCAAAAGCAAAGCTAACTCAAGGATGTACATGTGGGCAAATAATCTGGGAGTAAGGAATGATAACACACAAAAAAACATGCAACAAAGCCGCATAAACATAAGCTAATATATAAACTAATAAATGTCTCCCTCTTGATATGCCTTTGCCGCATGAAACAAAATAAGATTAGAACACAGATGTCTTCAATTTCACAAGAGGCATATTGTGTCTATTCTCCAAGCTTAGGCTAGGACAAAGAGCATGTATGGTACAATGAAGACTCTAACAGCTCAATAAAATAATTATTGTTTATAATAAAAATATTATTAACAGCAATATTTGTAAGTGCTCCACGAATTGGTAGCTGTTACTGCTTGCTATTAAGAGTACTGTCGGTGTCAGGAATCAAAGTGACAGAGGAGGATTAAGAAAAAAAAAACCCAAAGAAAAGCGTAAGATCTATTTGTTTCCATATGTATCTTCCTCGTTGCCTCATCCTCCTTCCAGACTGCTTGCCTCCTTCATGTCTGCTCAGCTATGAAAGGAATTTGTGGTCTGCAGGGACAATAAAGACTATTTCCTTACAGTTAGGTCTATGACTGCTCTTTGCGAAAGTGACATTGTAGTAATAACAGATAAATAAAATAGAGAAAGGGGGAGTCTCTCTGCAGCTGTGAAATAAAGCGGTCCCTGAGGTGCAGTGACAACTCTAAGCTCAGATGTTGAGGGATCAACAGCACATTCGAAATTCAAATTGAAGCCTAGCCAGGGTGGGGTTCACGGTGTCACCAGAAAAAGATGACTTAAATGTCCTTCATCAGGCTGTACTAGGTGCCATTATCCTAGTGCATTTGTCAAGGTCCAGGCTATGATCAACAGCTTTGCAGTCTTAGACATTTGTAAGTTGTTTTTTTTTTTTTCAACACAAGTAGAATCACAGTAATTAAGTTCATCAAGCTGATGTATAAAAACAGAATGTTAATATATTAATTTAAAAAAGAAGAGTTAAACTACATAAAGTAGCACTCTCCTACTGGCATCTCTAGAATGTGTTTACTAGGTCAGCAGGCAAGTAAAAGTCTGAAGAATGCTTGCTGAGTACAGAAGCAGAACAAGCCCACCATTATCCCTCACATTCGCTGCTTCGGGAAACTTCGGATCTGATCTGGGTTCATGGATACTCTTCCTTCCTCTATCAGGGAGAAGCTATAGTGGACTTGATTTTTTAAATGCAACACAGTACAGTTTTGTCTCTATATAAAACTCTTCAACTGCTGGCCATCACAGGCAGAAACCCTAAACTCTTTGTACTGCCTGAAAGTCTCTGTATATCATGACCCCAGTAAACCCTCAGAAAATTTAATCAGAGATGCTTAAGTTTTAGAGCAATATTTTCAGATTTCAAAACACAATTACTAAGGGGTGCCCAGGTCGCTTGGTTGGTTAAGCGCCTGACTTGTCAATTTGGCTCAGGTCATGATCTTAGAGTATTGAGATCCAGTTCCACGATGGGCTCCCTGTTGGGCATGGAACCTACTTAATATTCTCTTTCCCTTTGCCTTCCCCCTTCACCACTGCACACTCTTTCTCTATAAATACATACATACACACATACACACACACACACACACACACACATGATTGCTAAAATTCCTGTCAGAAAAAAAAATTATTTTGAAAGATTTATTTATTTGAGGGAAACAAAGAGAGCACAAATGGGAAGAGTGGAGGGAAAGGGAGAGAGAATCTCAAGCAGACCCACATTGAGTGCAGAGCCCAATGCTGGCCTCCATCTCACAACCCTGAGATCACAACCTGAGCCAAAACCAAGAGTCTGATTTACCCTTCCTGCTGCCACCCAGGCGCCCCTCAGCATTTTTATTGTTACTTTGAAACTACATACCTCATATTCCTCTTTTCCTCATAGAGGTTTGTTTTTATAACTTATTTTTAATAATGTAGCATTACATTAAACAAGGAAGCCATGAGACTGATGTGGCTCTAATGCCGTGGCTGCCTATGTAAGCAAATCAAAATCTAAGCATGTAAATGCCTCATGGTTATGAAAGCAACCCGCCAAGGCCAACCAATCACCAACAGCCAAGTAGGCTTTAAGTTATAGCCAGTCGGGGTCCCTGGGTGGCTCAGTGGTTGAGAGTCTGCTTTCCGACCGCCCAGGGAGTGATCCTGTAGACCCGGGGTCAAGTTCCACGTCAGGCTCCCTGCATGGAGCCTGCTTCTCCCTCTGCCTGTGTCTCTGCCTCTCTCTCTCTTTCTCTCTCTCTGTGTCTTTCATGAAAAAAATAAATAAAATCTTTTTTTTAAAAAAAAAAGTTATAGCCAATCAAATACTTTCCTGTCTTTCCTTCTGCACTTATTTTGTGTAGGTGTTTCCCCAAGGCTCCTGGCAGGGGTGGGGTGGGGCAGCAAGCCCCCAACCACTTCAGTTTAGCACTGTCTGATCAGAACTGATAAATTCTCAAATGAACTCTTAAAAATTTTTAAGATGCCTCAGTTTATCTTTTAACAATAGCTTTATTTCTACTGGAACAACTTATTTTGGAAATCAATTGTTACCAAAATAGGCAGGATCTCTATTAGTGATCTATTACAACATCTAATTTTAGGCACAGAGATTTAGAGTCAGAGGACCTTACTTGCTTATTCATCTATGATTTATTAAGTACCCTCTAACTATCAAGCACTGTCTTAGGCATGGAGCCGGAAAGCAATAACAAAACAGATTTCCTGCTTTTTCATGAGGCTTAATATTAGATGGAGGAGGAGGAGTCAGGACAGATCTATCTATCTGTCCCACACACATACACAGATCAGATAGACCCAAGATGCACACGCAGAAACTTAAAAGAGAATAGACGGATACAGGGGATACAGAAAGATTATATTGTAAGGATTGGAAGAGAAACCTTAGACAGTATAACTGGGCAAATAGAATCCAAAAGGAGATCTATATATCTATATCTATATCTACATATCTACATATATATATTTAACATTTGAAAAATTCCCTGTGTCTTAGAGAAGGTTAGAGGAGGATTTAATAATTTATATGCAAAAATATTACTAGGAGCAAGGGCTCCATTTATCTAAATGCTGATATGTTACATTTGGTTGGGACCTCTGATTCTATACTGCCAGATAGGATCCCAAGTGGACTCCTTTGGATATTGAAAAAAGACTCATAAAGGGGATCAAGCTGGTTCAGATAAGTGTGCACATTTTAAGGTGCTTTAAATTATTGAGAACCCTCAAGAATGCTTGAACGTGGTTTATAGGAATAAATACTTGCTGTTAAATACTTCAGTGGATCTGATTATTTTCTTACCAAATGGTTTTGCTACCCCCAGCCAGCTGTTTCACCAGATAAACTTAGGATTGCTAAAAGGCCAAGGCGAGTATTTCTGAGAGTATAGTTAACGCGACGATATCTCTTTTACGAGGATACATTAAAACTTGTACCTGAACTATTAAGAAATGCCAAGCTACTTAGGTGATGAAAGGAGATGTTCAGAAGAGATCATTTCAGTTTAATCTTTTCTGAAATTTGATTTGGGTAGGCCAAGGTGAGCCGGAGCCAACGTAGTGATCATTTCGTAGAAAAATGAAGTATGACAGTAGATACTGACCATGAAAAACATTGTTGAACAGCTTCATTGACCAGTCTTGATTTCCAGAAAATCTATTTGTAATGAGTTTATTTTATCTCTTAAAGCAATTAGAGAGAGAAACCAGCAAGACAAAATTTTCAACATTTAGATGAAGAAAGTAAGAAAGAGGTAGGACTTTGGAAATTTGGTCTGTAATAAAATTTACTTGAGTGTTATATTTGGAAAACTTATAAAATAATAGTACCTTTAAAAAGTTCAGAATTAGAAATATCAAATACTGGCAGTGTTTAGATATCTTCAGATGGCAGAAGGAGTTATTTTTAATGGTTTTGGAAAGGGAATTAGCTATATGACCAAAAAACTATGTTTACATTTTTTTTTCTGTATATTTCTGTATATTTACTGCCTCTATATCCTTGGTAAGTTATTTTATCACTTTTTTCTACTTTTCTATCTTTCTCTGTCTCTCTGTGTATATATTATACATATGTATACATATATACACTTATGATAACCTTAGCTAATATATACTGAAATTTACTATGTGCTATCTTATTTTGTCTTTATGGTAATAAGCCAATGATACAGATAGTAGCAATATTCACATTTTGCAGACCAGGAAACTGATAATTTCAGCAGCTATGAATCTTCCCTTAGGTCATGCATCAACAAATGGAGGAGCCAGTATTTGAAATTAAGAATGTTTATGTAAGGTGGTTTCTGTTTTCTTTGGTTTGTTTGGTTTTTCAAAGTAGAAATACCTTAACTGCAAACAGTTAGATGGCTGTCTGACTTCTCTCTATTTTTATGATCTGGCCAAAGGGAAATTAAGTTCACTATTAACATTGTTAGATGTGCTAATATTATGGTGATTATATGAAAAATTTATTTTTATTAAAGTTGTATACTATTTGTAGGTAAAAGGACACAAGTTTCCTCCTGAAAGTTAAAAAAGAGGATACAATAAAAGAAAAACTAACATAGTATCTGTAACTGCTGAAGCTGAGTGATGAATATACGGAAATTCATTATATTGTTCCCTTTGTTTTTGTGTATGTGCAACTCCAAAGTAGAGTTTAAAATTCCAGAGTCCAGGATGAATCTGGGTATGACTTTTAATGTGTTTATGCATTTTCCACATAACTGAGTAGGTTATTTCATGTGTAGTTTCTAGGTATTTTTATTCACTTTTTCTCCAGAAGTTCTTAAATTGTGTCTTGGTTTTGCTCTTGCTATTGATCTTACTGTGTTTTCACAAGGAACACATTTGATTCATAGGTTGGATCTGTAATTCTGCTCAAAATGTTTATTGTATTGTCTTGTATTGATCTCTCTTTTTACCCTTTATTCTTAGAATTTCTCAAGTTTATCTGCCATATTATTGATTTTATTTTCTCTAAGTTGAGTGTATTACTTATCATACCCCATTGCAGAATTAAATCTTCTTCTTGATTTTGGAGTTGCTTGTCTTGTTAATTTTAATTAACTTAATGAGTTCAACTTGCTTGTTATTCTATACTTCTCTCTATTGACTCTTACCTTCTAGCTCTCCATCCCTCTTTCATGAGACAACTTTTAAAATAAGTCAGACAACTTATTGTCTCTTTATTTTAGAAGCTGAAAGAGGTGTGTATGAAATAATCCTTTTCCTTATGCTGCAGTAGCTCTTCAGAGGCTTTGTGGGTGCATTGGTGTATTATGCATATCCAAGAGGAGGAAATGGTTCCCAAATATTTAACTTTTTTCACCCATTATGCAGTGATCTCTAAAAATCTCTGGTAACATTATTCTATAGAATCTCAATTTGTAAAATGTTGGCTAAATTTTTTGAAATTGTTCTTTTCTGCCCATAATCAGCAAGAGGAGAGCAAATTCATGCCTTGGATCTTGTATATGTCTTCACCATTACCCAGTTCAGTAGAATATTACTTTACAACTATAAAGGACCGAGCCCTGTGTGGATCTGCAGATATAGAGACAAATATTTCTTCCCACTCAAAGAGGACTCTGGGATAATAAACACATAAACATAGGTGTTCTGGTGACAGAAAGGAAGGTGTATCTAACTCTCACTAATAGCACTGAACTAAAGGCTACAAAAAAAAAAAAAATCCGTTAACAGAAAGAAGCCTTCCAAGAGTAGTAGTTCAATTACTAAGTGGTTTGTTTTTAAAAATAAAGGCCATGTATTCTCTTTATAAGCTATGGGTTTTGGTATTTTGGGTAACCCTGAGGAAAAGGAAAATGAATACTATTTTGCCAAAATGTTTCAAAATCTTTTATTATGTATTAAGGTGAGTGGTTTCTGAGTTTCAAAAAAAGAGGTTATTCTGGTTCAATACTAGACCTCTTTAAGATTTACTGAGAGGGTGTTTAATATTAGAACAATTGTTTTGGTTCATTAAGTTTTTTAAGAGGTTCTAAACTTTAATCAGTGAGAACTCACTCAAGCTTCTAACTGCAAAAGCAGGCTCTTTTTTAGTCATGGGACAACTTTAAAATTTTACAATTTTAAAGCTCTCTTTGCAGAATTTGACATAGGTGCCCCAGAAGTTTCAGGTTTTGTTAATGTGATAATGCTCATAAATAGGAGGCTACAAACTCTATAGGACATAAGGAGACTAATACAAATGAGTTTTCTAAGTCTGAATCTGGTTTATAGTTGGGATTTCAGAGGTTATTTTAAAATGTTACCAAAAAAGCTACTATTTGTTAAGACCTTTATGGCTTAGTGTTTTCTTTTGTTCTGTATTTTTTTAAAGATTTATTTATTTATTTTAGAGAGAGAAAGAGAAAGAGTTGGGGGCAGGAGAGGGCAGGAAGAGAGGAGGAGAAAGAATCTCAAATAGTCTCAGCCCCAAGCCTACTAACACAATGTGGAGCTCAGTGTGGGGCTCAATCTCATGACCGTAAGATCGTGACCTGAGCAGAAATCAAGAGTCAGATACTCAATTGACTGAGCCTCCCACGTGCCCCTCTTCTGTTTTATAATCATTCTTTGGTTAGGATCTCCAACAGAGAAATGATTAGAAAATCTATCATCATGAAATGATTAGAAAATCTATCATCAAAAAAAAAAAAAAAAGAAAGAAAATCTATCATCATGTCAATATCCCTAATATGTAACCCTTACCCATTGGCAAGGAAATGTGAAGTGGTCTTACAGAAAAATGGATACAAGAAATGTAGAGGAAATACACAGACATATAGTACAAATCATTGTAAACACAGAGAAGCTCAACCCTCAGCAGTAAAAACAACAACAAAACATCTATAAAAGAAAAAACAAGAATTAAAGAAAGCATGAAACTGGCGAATCATTTTAGAAATAACGATAACCTTTCTGGTAAGGGAAAACATTAATTCAGGTACTGTGTTACTGAATTGAAAACTGGCACAGCCTTTCTGGGAAGGAGAGAGGTAAAATGTACCCCCCCAAAACTTGAAAAGCATTTATCATCTCTTAATCATTAGCATCATCAATTCTGGGAATTGATTCTCAGGAAAATTGACTCATGGTGCTTGAGCATCATGTCTTTGTATAACCCTTATTACAGTTTGGTTTTATGCCACTCATTATTCCCATATTCCAAGTGGGAAGGCCAAAACTCAGAGAGGATTACACCCAAACTCCCACAATAAGTCAGTGACAGCCTGGATCAGATCTGTTCAATCTCAACTTCATAATTATTGTTCAGGCAAAAAATATTTAGTTCAATTTTGGGGGTACTTTTTCCAGGCTGCATTCAATGTTTGGTTCTGGATGTACAACATAAGATCTATCAAGAATTTACTAAGCACTAAGTTTTTCATATGTGGATCACCTGCTCTTATTCTTGGAACAAACCAAGAATGGTGTCCTGTTTTTTCAGTGAGGAAGCTAACTCCCTAAGGTATCAAATAGCGGAGTTGACAAACCAGCCCAAGCAGTATTATCCCGGGTTCTCTCTCTCTTCACTATTACATTGATCTCTCTCCCCAAGATAGACACCACCACCCACAGATCCTGTCCTCAAAGAACTCAGAGTGTAGGTGCAGGAAGACAGATTTGTTATGGTTCAGAACACATGACAAAAATACTATGCGGACAGAAGAGGAGACTAACATAACTATGCTTTGGTCCTCATGGTGCTGATGGTGGTGTGTAGGTGGGTCCTCAATATTAATTGTCATTTGAAGATCAATTTATATTTATATTTGCATCTTGCATATCCACTGAGAAGGCTTTGTAACACGAGATAAATATTTTTACTTATTGATTGATTAAAAATTCTACATGTGTTTTCAATCCTATAGAAAAGAAAGTAAAATCATGAAAACTCATAGAAAAATAGTGGAATTAAGTTTTAACGTTATTAAAACGTTAACAGGGTCTCTCACTAACAAAAGGATTGTTTTATTTTCTTTTTCCTATGTCTCTATAGTTTCTTTGCTTTTATAGTCAGACAAATGCTATACATATAGGTTTTTAATTTATATATGAAATGAATGATATGATATGAGTATCAGTGTTGAATACTTAATTCACAACCTCTTAGGGGTTATACATATAATACAGCAGATATTTTCTATGGTTGTTCAGAGGCAGAGGGCAGCTCATATGAGCTTTCAGTGATTTTCTAAATTCCAGCCTAGCTTCTAACCTTATGCATTGGGTAAATGTGGGTGCTCTCATACTGGCCTTCCTGGGAAGACTTAAAACTTAAGAGTCTATAAAAGCCATCTACGAAAAGCCCACAGCAAATATAATTCTCAATGGGGAAGCACTGGGAGCCTTTCCCCTAAGATCAGGAACAAGACAGGGATGTCCACTCTCACCACTGCTATTCAACATAGTACTGGAAGTCCTCGCCTCAGCAATCAGACAACAAAAAGACATTAAAGGCATTCAAATTGGCAAAGAAGAAGTCAAACTCTCCCTCTTCGCCAATGACATGATACTCTACATAGAAAACCCAAAAACCTCCACCCCAAGATTGCTAGAACTCATACAGCAATTTGGTAGTGTGGCAGGATACAAAATCAATGCCCAGAAATCACTGGCATTTCTATACATTAACAATGAGACTGAAGAAAGAGAAATTAAGGAGTCAATCCCATTTACAATTGCACCCAAAAGCATAAGATACCTAGGAATAAACCTAACCAAAGAGGTAAAGGATCTATACCCTAAAAACTACAGAACACTTCTGAAAGAAATTGAGGAAGACACAAAGAGATGGAAAAATATTCCATGCTCATGGATTGGCAGAATTAATATTGTGAAAATGTCAATGTTACCCAGGGCAATTTACACGTTTAATGCAATCCCTATCAAAATACCATGGACTTTCTTCAGAGAGTTAGAACAAATTATTTTAAGATTTGTGTGGAATCAGAAAAGACCCCGAATAGCCAAGGGAATTTTAAAAAAGAAAACCATATCTGGGGGCATCACAATGCCAGATTTCAGGTTGTACTACAAAGCTGTGGTCATCAAGACAGTGTGGTACTGGCACAAAAACAGACACATAGATCAGTGGAACAGAACAGAGAACCCAGAAGTGGACCCTGAACTTTATGGTCAACTAATATTCGATAAAGGAGGAAAGACTATCCATTGGAAGAAAGACAGTCTCTTCAATAAATGGTGCTGGGAAAATTGGACATCCACATGCAGAAGAATGAAACTAGACCACTCCCTTTCACCATACACAAAGATAAACTCAAAATGGATGAAAGATCTAAATGTGAGACAAGAGTCCATCAAAATCATAGAAGAGAACACAGGCAACACCCTTTTTGAACTTGGCCACAGTAACTTCTTGCAAGATACATCCACAAAGGCAAAAGAAACAAAAGCAAAAATGAACTATTGGGACTTCATCAAGATAAGGAGCTTTTGCACAGCAAAGGATACAGTCAACAAAACTAAAAGACAACCTACAGAATGGGAGAAGATATTTGCAAATGACATATCAGATAAAGGGCTAGTTTCCAAGTATAAAGAACTTATTAAGCTCAACACCAAAGAAACAAACAATCCAATCATGAAATGGGCAAAAGACATGAAGAGAAATCTCTCAGAGGAAGACATGGACATGGCCAACAAGCACATGAGAAAATGCTCTGCATCACTTGCCATCAGGGAAATACAAATCAAAACCACAATGAGATACCACCTCACACCAGTGAGAATGGGGAAAATTAACAAGGCAGGAAACCACAAATGTTGGAGAGGATGTGGAGAAAAGGGAACCCTCTTACACTGTTGGTGGGAATGTGAACTGGTGCAGCCACTCTGGAAAACTGTGTGGAGGTTCCTCAAAGAGTTAAAAATAGACCTGCCCTACGACCCAGCAATTGCACTGTTGGGGATTTACCCCAAAGATTCAGATGTAATGAAACGCCGGTACACCTGCACCCCAATGTTTATAGCAGCAATGTCCACAATAGCCAAACTATGGAAGGAACCTCGGTGTCCATTGAAAGATGAATGGATAAAGAATCTGTGGCCTATGTATACAATGGAATATTACTCAGCCATTAGAAACGACAAATACCCACCATTTGCTTCAACGTGGATGGAACTGGAGGGTATTATGCTGAGTGAAGTAAGTCAATCGGAGAAGGACAAACAGTGTATGTTCTCATTCATTTGAGGAATATAAATAATAGTGAAAGGGAATATAAAGGAAGGGAAAAGAAATGTTGGGAAATATCAGGAAGGGAGACAGAACATAAAGACTCCTAACTCTGGGAAACGAACTAGGGGTGGTGGAAGGGGAGGAGGGCGGGGGGTGGGGGTGAATGGGTGACGGGCACTGAGGGGGGCACTTGACAGGATGAGCACTGGGTGTTATTCTGTATGTTGGTAAATTGAACACCAATAAAAATTAATTTATTAAAAAAAAAAACCTTAAGAGTCTAGGGGCACCTGGTTGGGGCAGTCAGTTAAGTGTCTGAATCTTGGTTTAGGCTCAGGTCATGATCTCCTGGTGGTGGGAGGGAGCCTAGTGTTGGGACACATGCTCAATGAGGAATCTGCTTGAGTTTCTCTCTCCTTCTCCTTCTATCCTTCCCCACCACATGTGCATGTTCTCTCTCTCTCCCTCTCAAATAAATAAATGAATCTTAAAAAAGAAAAGCCCAAAACCAAAAGACCACTTGAGTCCAGTGTTGGGACTGGCCACAGAAACAGCACGGTAGTCATGAAGCTAAAGTGTTGGTTGCCAGACCAAATGAAAAAATGCATACAATTGCATTTGAAAACATGTAACTGTTATATAAATACAAGATATATTTTCAAGGTTTTAAAGTATGAAAAGGAGTCTTATTAGCAGAAAAATCACCAAAGAAATAATCCTGTCCAGAGTGTTCCTGGTGTTGATCCTAGTCACAGTATAAACATGGTCAGCCAGTCATTAGTAGATATTCTCTTGAAGGTAAATTTTAGATGAAGTAATTTTCAAGCTCTAATACAAAGAGCAAGCATTGGCCAAATGTCCTTTATACCAAGTACTTTAAAGCAGTACTCATTTGAGCCTCACAACAAATTTTTGTCATCACTACAAATGTGGGATCAGGGCAGCCCCGGTGGTGTAGCGGTTTGGTGCCGCCTTCATCCCAGGGCCTGATCCTGGAGACCTCAGATCAAGTCCCATGTTGGGCTCCCTGCGTGGAGCCTGCTTCTCCCTCTGCCTGTGTCTCTGCCTTTCTCTCTCTCTCTCTCTCTCTCTCTCTCTCTCTCTCTCTCTCTGTGTGTGCATGTCTATGAATAAATAAATAAAATCTAAAAAAATGTGGGGTCAGTAATTTGTTCAGGGTCACACTTCTGCGAGCTATAAAGCCAGGAATTAAACCCAAGAAGCAACTGGGTCCTTACTTATTAATGGATGATCTATTGCATTGAAGAAATAGAATATTAAATATTGAGAATTTGATAACTACTTGCCCCATGTTTTCTGCATCTACTTCTGCTCACTTACCCTAAAACAACTCCTCCAATAACCTTTATAACACATTTTTAAAATGCCAATTAACATATGTTTTCTAGTTACTTAAATATTATGAGGTAACTTGACAGAATTAAACACATCCAGCAGTCCTGAAAAATTAGAATTAAGATTCTCTGGAATGGATAAAAGAGATAGACTAGCAAATAATACATTCTTTTGTCTCCTCTCTGTTATACAGCATTTTGAATAGCCATAAGTGATTTTGCAGTTTTTTCAAATATGTCCCCAAATACAGTGGTTCACAAGTTCTGCTCCCCTCTAGTCTTCCACTTCCAACTCAGAAAATTTGATATTTTCCACTCCATATTGTCTCTTGAATCCAAATGTGTTTACTACAATTTTAAAGAAAATAATGCTGAACTATTTTGAAAGTGTTCCCTACTCCAGGAGTAGGGTAGGTTGAAGAGAACAAAGCACATTTTATAATTCTGGTTATCCCACTAATTATTAATATGAGTATGTAATTAAGGCACAGAGTCAGGAGGAGAACCTTTACCCTGTCTTTGGTAAGTAGGTAGAAAATTTACAGAATAGTACAAAGGTAGAAGAATCTCCTAGAAGTCATGGGTGTCCCTACAGGAAGTACAAGACCAATTTAAAGAAACTAGTGGTGGTGCGTCTGCGTGGCTCAGTCGGTTACACATCTAACTCTTGATTTCCACTCAGGTCATGATTTCAGGGTCCTGAGATTGAGCCCCATCTCTGGCTCTGTGCTCAGCACAGATACTGCTTGAAGATTCTCTTTCTCCCTCTCTCTCTCTGCCCCCATCTCAAATAAATAAATAAATAAGTCTTTTTAAGAAGAAGAAATAACTGGGTAGAAAGATAAAAAGAGGAATTCAGAGGGAAAATGATGAGCAACATGGAATGGTGGAAATACTGGAGAATTTGTAGTTCAAAGGACAGGTTAAAGGTCCACCTCTGTCGTCTATAAGCTATAGTACCTTGGGAAATTAAATAAAGTTGGTTTTCTCACCTAATCCCACAGGGATGTTTTAAAGATTAAATGAGTTTGTGCAGAAGGCTAGCACATGCTAGAACACAGTAGGCAGCAAATATATAATAGTTTTTATAGCACTCTTAGATTACTAATTTGGGGATAACGCTATTTACCACACAGGGTGATCACGAGAATTAGATGAGTTTCTCCACAGATGGAGCTTACCTTTCTGTACCAGTCAAGCTCCTGGATGGATCTCTTTGTTCTTGGTTAAGCCTTCATGGAAACATTAATTCATTTATAAAATCCTGCTTGCAGAATTTATGCCTCCCCATAAGGCGTTCTATCTATCCGCTCCAATGCACTTTCTGTATCATTTGTAATAAACAAGTTTTATTTTTATAATCTGACCCAAATAATAAGAAATGTTGCTTGGAGGGAAAAAGAAATCCCACTTTCTTGGGAAATTCGGCCACAAGGGGGAAGTAGAAGAATTTGTTCCGGAAATCTAGCAGAGTTTTTCTTTGTTTAATTTCTCCTCCCTTTCTCCCCTTATT
The DNA here is from genome assembly GCF_018345385.1 of Vulpes lagopus. Lineage (NCBI taxonomy): Eukaryota > Metazoa > Chordata > Mammalia > Carnivora > Canidae > Vulpes > Vulpes lagopus. The sequence continues at coordinate 72,867,373 of NC_054830.1, forward strand.
TCCTCAGTTCTGTTTGGCATCTTGTACTTATCTTACAGGCTTCCTGATTCTAAAAATATCTTCAGAGGCCCTATACTTGGAAAGTTTATCAAAGTCAACCACCTTTTGATATCAGAGTGATGTTTGCAGGACGAGGTAAATGGTGCCTTGCTGGCAATGATGCCTTCGATTCCCGGTCTGTCCTTATGGATTATAAAGCAATAAGTGCTCACTGCAGCACTGTCCTAGTGCGGTTAATCACTGAGAGGAATTATCTATGGTCACAGTAAGATGGTTGTGTCAGAGCCAGTACGACATCACCTACATGGGAAGAGGTGCTTTGCAGGTCCTGCTCTCTCGGGGAATTACTCATTTAGATTGCCTGCTGTTAGCTTATAGGATTTCTCTGGAATCTACCTGCTTTGTTGCTCTTTCTTTCCAATAACTAGGGGCTCTTTTTTTTTTTTTAATGCATTCTCTTTGTCTGTACTTGATTAAAATTCAAGCTTTAGGCTATGCAGATTTAATCAATTGTTTTCAAGGTTACTTATGTTTGATAAGTATGTGTGGTGGCCAGGTATATCATATAGTCTTGAAGGTGCTGGTTATGGCACCGAATAAGGCAAGGGCTCTGCTCCTAAGGAAACTACAGTGTGATAGGTCATTTTTTTCCTGCTAATATTCAAGTTGTATGGATATCTTTATATTCTAAAACCTTTTGGTTCTCATTTCATACCGAATTAAGTCCCAATCTCACACAATGTAAAGATGTATAGCTTAGGTGCCTTGTAGGAAGAGGGTGCGCGCAACCACTTACAAATTTAAGGAACGAATGTGTGTGGGGGAAGGCTAAAGAGAAATTCAAAATTGATGGCAAAACTTAGCTTAGCTTCTGTCCCTGAACTGGGAAAGAGCAGCAGCCTCAGGAGAGGGTCACCCCCATAGAGGATGAGCACTTTGGTAGTTAAATGACTGGGATTCAGCTGCAAAGTGGGGAGCTAAGAAAACAAATGTCCCAATATATGCCTTATAATCTCCCTCTGGGGCATCCACTAGTAGAATTCAAAAGGAAGTCAGATGCTTAGAGAACATGGTACATGTGGACCCCAAAGTTCAGACTCCTGGAACCCAGAACAGGGTGGATTCAGGAGGAAAACGCATCAAGAATATCCAGCATGAAGGCCCCTCCCAATCTAACCCAAATTAACTTGCCATTTATTATGGTTCTATCCTTACATTTCTATCTGCTACTATCCCAATACCTATAGATAATAGATAATTTTGGAAATTAAATTCTCTTTAATAGAAAGAATTCAACACTAAATTAATAAATATTTTTGGAGGGCATATTATGTACCAGACATATTTCTAGCAGCTAGATGTGGCTTCTACCCTTCAGGAGTTTATATTTGAGTGACGTCATCTCAAAGAGGGTACAGTACAGTGTGTGATCAGAGAAAGACACATTAGGGGTAAGTAACATGTAATTAGGGGGATTCAGAGAGGTTTCCCAAATATAATAATGGCTAAGTTTATTTGTGGAAGATGACAAAAGAGAAAAGAGACTGGAAAAGTATGATCCAGACAGAAATGAAGGTGTGAGCAAGGACCTGGACATAAGAGCAAAACAGCCCATTTTGTGGAGCTGCAGACAGTGCATACTGGTAATGTGCTAAAGGGACAGGCGCTGTGTGCAAGGTAAGCAGAGGCAGAGCACGAAGCCCTGGAAGACATGCTGGAGATCTTCGGAGTTAGCTGGACAGTTAGGTAGTCAGGGCCAGGGTCCCCAGCAAGTCAGAGTCAGGACAGCTAAGATCTGAAGTCCTCTGATCTATGCTTGCTCACTGGGTGGTTCCATTACCAGTTCACCGGGACTGAAGCAACTGGGATTAAAATTGGTCCAAATGCTATCTTGGTGCTTTTTGCCATTACCAGTAGGTCACTGCTAATTGAGCATCACTGAAATTTAATTCCTGTGCCAAGAAAGACCTCCTCGGTGTATGGCACTGCCTTGGGCAGCAGCTATCAGAGCATCACAGGTGGAGGTGAAGTCTTTCTCCTACCCACCACCTCCTACTGCCCCCTGCCGCTACCCCAGAGCTGAAATCGGACTGCCTACATTTACATGTGGGCTCTGACTTAAACTAGTTTTACATTTCTTCCAATTTCCTTGAAGCTCATTTTCCTCATCTGTGAAATCTCGAGAATTTTAATTTGTGAATTGAAAATTCACTACCGGTTCTTTAAAGACAAAGCGAGACAATTAAAAAAAAAAAAAAAGTTTTATGACTTGTAAGTGCACTGCCGCCTGAAGCTCCTGAGGTCTGACTTCGAAGCAGGTGCCTCTGGTTCTTAGTACAAGGATAGAAAGAGCCTTTCTGGGCTGATGTCCAGAGTATTGGGAGGAGGTTGGGAGGTTGGCAGGGAGGGAAGTAAGACAACTTAAGGTGCTGATTAAGTAGCAGGGGTAAAACCCTGGGGGACCAGCCCTGGGTCAAATCCAGCTGTTGTATTATGCGATGGTTCTACCCCCTTGAGAAACACTGCAACTCCCTGCTTTTTAGTATTGTAGCAGATGGGACTGTCGTGGTCTCCAGATTATAGGAGAATAGCACCTACATGGGTTGTTTCTCTCATGGATATTGACCCACATCCGGAAGTCCATGCTTCTGTTTCTGCAGAGGAAAGTTGAGTAGGTTGCACCCCCTCCTGGGACTCTCAGGAGGTCTAAGCACAGATGCCACTGGGATCCTTGTTTCCCCCTTTGGTGCCGAAGCTGAGAGGGCTGACAGCTAGGTTCAGTGCCAGGATTATATGGCACTTAGCATGCATCTTAGACCCCAGACTGATCTTGAATATGCTAAACTTGGTCCTAATGACAGTCTGGGATGCCAGCATCTCCGGAGAAAGTCTGATGACTTTTCTGAGTTGGAAGCAAGAGGATTAATATCAGTTCAGAACTGGGTTTGAGGCTGGGGGAGGGGGTGACAAGAGCAGGTAAATGGGTAGGTGAGGAATGGAAGAACCGGGGCCCTAATGATGCACACGACTGGGAAGCCATGGTCACAGGCAGGCCAAGCAAGCACACGGGAAAGTGGTCCAGGTGAAAGCCAGACTGGAACGCTGTTTCCCTCCCACATACCTTTCATAAGGTCTCTGGGAACCGAAGGCCACGCAGGCTGGCACATTTCACGTGACTACAGTCTAGATCCATGCTTGAATCTTGGCTCTGTTGGGTGAGCAAGTAATTTCACTTCTTTAACACTCATTTTCCCAACCAGTAAATACAACAATATCTAAAATGTAGCTGCCTCTAAAGGTTTTATGAAGTTCAAATAATATCTATCTACTAATAATTTTTTATTGAATGTATGTTGTTATAAGAATCTAGCACATGTATGTAGAAACTATATATACACCAAATATATGCTTGCCAATTTTAATTTTTAAAGACGATTCATTAACTGAAAAGGGCAGTAATAACATTATAAGATAAAACTTGTTTTGGTCTTTTTTTTTTCCTATTTAAAAAAAACGTAGAATCCACCCAATGTTTACTTGTATCATAATTCCAGATAAGGGAGCCTAAATTTTCATTTTTCATTTTGTGGTTTTATTATTGCACAGATCTGGTCTCCTAATAATGCATCCTGTAAATGTTCGATTTTCCTTCACCATGTTGAAATCCAAACAGCAGGGGAAGTGAGGCAGTAAAGCTCAGGTCCATGTGAAACATGACAAATTTTTTTAAATTCTGGCTGTAGAAAATATAGTTTTTATTTCTGACTAATTCTGACCGTCTTCTTCATCTGCCAGTGCATAAACCTGAAATTGGTTTCTACAGATATTCCAGAGGCAGGTTTTTGCTCATTTATTCTTTCACTTGCTCATTACATAAGAATCTACTAACTTTACCCCTTAGGAATCTACTAACTTTACCCCTTATGAGTGAGGCACTGAGCTGGTTGCTGGTAATACAACAACTACACATGGTTTCTGGACACAAAGAGCCCAGGTTCCAGCAGAAGAGATCTCGACAAGGAAGAAGGAAGTTGTGATGCAGAACGATATCAGAAATGGAAGCTCAGGGCAATCTGAGAGCAGAGTTTCTCGCTCTCATTAATTTTTTTTTTTTGACAGCAAAACTGTAACAATTTGACTGCATTTGAAAATTTCTCAAAGAACTCCAAAATGCGCCTGACAGAGAAAGAAATGCTTTATATATACAAGGAACTATGTATACAGAAATATAAAAGTCCTTAACATCAGAAATCAAGACAGAAAAAAAAAAGAAGTCACGACAGAATTGACAATTTGTTTCAACACTGTGCTACCAATATATTTTCTTGAGTCATAATTAGGAGCTTTGTTTGTTTATTCCTTATTTCCATGAAATGTCTTTCTTCCCACCCCCACCCTTCCCCAGTAATATCTTTGGGGTTTTCATTTTCTGAGTCATTTAGAAATAACATTCACAATTTACTTTTCAGGATGATTTCATAGAAGACAAAATTTGATGTAACCACCGGGACAAACAGTGTCCTTGGTATTCGTTGTAAAGTGCCTTATAATAACTAATTTGTATATCTAAGAACTTTCTTAAATATACCATTAAATCAGTAATATTTTAGATATTTCCTTTATTAATTTTTCCATTTCATTTATTCATTCATCAAGATTTATTGGCATAGCCACTCTGTGTGAGACTTCTGCTAGGAAAATAATATATATATATATATATATATATATATATATATATATATACGTCTTCAAGTAATTTATAGTCTTGTGGCATAAACGGACATATTCACTAAAAATAGCATTTATAGATTGTTACTGTTGGCCCTGGCATCCTTACTTACAGATATTTTTAAAAAATAACTCCTCATCCAACTATTTTTGAGAATTTTTGGCTTAAACTAGGAGAGGAAACTTTACCTTTGCTGAGTGCTAAATGAACTAAATGGCTCGTTAAAAAAATAGTAATAAGGTAATGAGAGAAGATTCAGAGCTCCAGAAATAAATATTAGTCAAATGAATTTGTCAAAAACTACACTCAGTATATGATAATCAGGTATTACATAGGAGCAGGAAAGACTTCTGCTTTAGGAAATGGAGGATTAAAAAAATTGTCACCAGGGAAGTTAACTTACAACTTTTCTCTGTTGAGGCACTGATACTCAGGCTTTCCTAGCTTGTAACAGAAATCTAGAAATAAGGTTTTTTTTGTGTGTGTTTTTTAATATATATATATATATATATATATATATATATATATATATCTGTACAATATCTCACAGTTTTGTTTCTTTCTGGGTTGTTAATTACATAAATTATTTCTTGAAATGGAATTGCCCAAACCCTGAGGTACCATGTTCTTCTAGTTTCAATTTTGTGGTATAGCTTTATAGTTAAGAAAGGGGCTATGTGGCAGATGGCCAAAAAGTCACTGGGGCCTGCAAAGTTCAATTGCTTGAGAGTCCCCTGGCACAGCAGCTTAAAAGAGGAAAATAGGCTTATACTGAAAATAAAAGAAACTGATAGAAATACCACATCCCTAGTGTTCCAAAATAGGTGCCTACCTAACTCCATAACATGTGCAAGTCCTCTGAGACCTGTCAAAGCTGAGCTTCTTCACTTTCTTACTTTAAGACTCCTTAAATATTTCTAAACATTATATAGGTTAAAGCACAGCACCTAAACAAAACAAAACAAAACACCCAGATGACCACATATATTTCTCATAATATGTGTTCTGTCCTAAGTCCTGGCTCATATAGCCATTGGGATTTCCTGTGATAAGAGTAATAAAAGTATCTTTTATTATGTTAAAAAAATGAGTTTTGGAAAGCCCTTCCGTGACTTCTGCATAAGGATGCTCATTGTCAGGGGAACCAACTACAAGATTAGAGAATCTGACCCTTCAGGTACCTGACCCCACATCCATTCCCAGTCTCCTCCAGGGAAGAGAGAGAAGTGATTGAGTAATGATTAACTCAATCATGCCTTTATAACGAATCCTTCATAGAACCCCCAAATGACAGGGTTTTAGAGAGCTTCCAGGTTGGTGGACAGGTGGAGGTGTGGGTACAGGGGCTCCCTCAGAGATAGCATGGAAGTTTCCAGCTTCCAGTAAACAGATTTCCTGCTTCCAGTAAACAGATATTCTGAGCTCTGTCAGCCATTCTGCCCAATCAATTGAGTCAAAGGAAGAGGTCTTGGGAACCTCTGATTTTTAGCCAGTTGGTCTGAAGTATAGGTAACAATTTGGACTGGCAACTGTCATCTGAAGTAGAGAGGTAGGTGAGTCTTATAGGAGTGACCCCTTAAACTGTGGAATCTGACATGACCTCTGGGTAGATGGGATCAGAATTGAGTAGAATTGTAGGACACCCATGGGTGTCCAGAGAATTGTTTGGGAGGTGGGGAGAACTTCCCACCCATGAACTGGAATTGGGATCTGGACACTTTTAGAATCCAAATCACTTAATACCTTTTAAGGCATGCACATAAATTATTGTCACTTTTAAGCCTTCCCTCATCAGCTCCCTTCAGAATTAAGTCTTCCTGTAATAACGGACTCCCCATGCTGGGTGTAGCTTACCCCTCCAGTGCAGTGTCTGCTCTGTGTTGCTTGCTGCTATCGAAGCACTAATTGTTGGTATGGTTCCTAAGGGAACAGGTGCATGAGAAAGACACAGAATTAGTTAGGCTTATGTTACAATTGTTAAATTATTTAGATCTGTGGGGGTTTTGTGTTTTATTCACTTAATGTCTAGATGTCTTTAAGATGCTTATGATAAGAAGTGGACGACTACAAGGCTAATTTCCAGACCATGTTGATGACATCAAGTATCCTGGGACAACTCCCAGTTCACAGAAAAGTCACAAATAATATATTCACCCAGGAAATCTCTACACATAATTTAAAACTCATTTTTACTAGAAAACGTACTCCAGTTATGGGACATGTCTTTATAATAATAATTACAAATATTTTCCAAATTATAATATTGTTTGCAAGCAGTTGTTAAAAAGAATAGCAGGTTAACATCGGTCTCCTAACGAGTTGTTCTTACGTCTAGAATATATTAAAATATGTTGGTTGGTGAGATCTCTATGGGAAGTATTTGGTTACCCCTTTTTGATTCAAACAGATTTGGCCATATTTGCAGCATAGCACTTTTCTAAATGTACTTCTAAATATGAGATTTCTTTCCAAGATGATTTTTGAAAGTGATCTGGAAGACAGTGTCAGACAATTTTTCATTTGCTTGTTTGATTGTTCTTTTTATTGTTTTGCTCCTAGTCAAGACATTTCTCTTTTTAGCTCCAAAACTTCTGATGATTTGCCTTCAAAATTTGCATGATTGGCTTTTAAATGTTGCTGAAAGAGAGTTTCATGTGGTAATTGTTCAGTTTCTTTTTTCACACAACAGATACTGAAATTTAGACTAATTTGCATCTCCCCAATAATAAAGCCCATACTTTAAATAAACATCTAAGTACATCTCATGGCTTTTATATTGATGACTGCTGCTTAGTACTGAGTCACAAACTGTGGCAGAGAAGCGCTGTCATCTTAGTTACTTTGTTTCTTTGGGAAGCCACAGGGACTAGACAAAAGTTCCAAGTTTCCTAATCTGTTGCAAATAAAATGTTCTACTCTGTGAGTTTTCATGATGAAAACATGAGGCTGGCCCCTGACAGCAGTAAGGTGCTGCTGACTCTGTATATGTGGCAGGTATGTCGTGGAACATCCTAAAAATATGGAATACAAACTTTAGCCCCAATTCTTTTTTTTTTAATTTTATTTATTTATGATAGTCATACAGAGAGAAAGAGAGAGAGGCAGAGACACAGGCAGAGGGAGAAGCAGGCTCCATGCACCGGGAGCCCGATGTGGGATTCGATCCCGGGTCTCCAGGATCGCGCCCTGGGCCAAAGGCAGGCGCCAAACCGCTGCGCCACCCAGGGATCCCTTTAGCCCCAATTCTAAGTAAAATATAAACTTCTTGAAAGTGTACCATGCTTATCCTGCACCTTCACTTATGGTCCAGCACACCACATACTAAGTGGGAGTAGAAGCTGGTTTACTTTCCTACCCCAATCTGGCCCTCACCACAGGGAATTTCTCAAACTGAAATTTAAGGGATTTTTTTTTCTTAGGTATAACTCATATAAGATCACTCTGCTACTTCAAATGCTTACAAGGGGTTCTGGGACCTCTGTTGACCTCCAGAATGTAAGTCAAAACTCTGGAACCTGGTTTCCCAAATTTGGGAGGGCCTATACGAATTGGTTTGCACCTGCCTCTGCAGCCTCAGAAGTTACCATTTATTTCCTCATGGATGTTCTGCACTTCTCTCAGTTGCCTGAACTTGTCATTTTCTTTCCTTTGGATCCTTGTCTGAGTTGTTCCCACCGGATGAATCACTAAACCCATAACTTCACACTCTTCTCCTTTCTTTTTTATTTATTTTATTTATTTTTTTATTTTTTATTTATTTATTTATTTTTTATTTTATTTTTTTACTCTTCTCCTTTCTTGGTTAATTCTTTACCCTTCATTCCTGGAAAGGTTTACCCAACTTCCCAAATTTAGGTCAGCTTCTCTCAGACATGAATGTACAAACATAAACTCTACTTCCTTGTTATACTACTTATGGCGTCATTTTTATTTTCTGGTTGTCTGTTCCTCCTGTGAACTTCCAAAGGCAAAGAGATGAACTCTATCTTTTTTTTTCTGCTTTATTTTTAGGCTTTAACCAAATACCCTGCACATGATTGGGATTCAGTAAGTATTAGTTGAAGTAACTATAATAGGCAACCACCAGTCAAGAATTAGCCAAGAGTCAAGTTTAATTTTTTTAAAGATTTTTATTTATTTATTCATGAGAGGCACAGAGAGAGAGAGAGACAAAGATGCAGGCAGAGGGAGGAGAAATAGGCTTCACGCAGGGAGCCCTTGTGGAACTTGATCCTGGGACTCCAGCATCATGCCCTAAGCCAAAGGCAGAAGCTCAATCCCTGAGCCACCCAGGTGTCCCAAGAGTCAACTTTAGAAGTGGAACTGTCAATCTCACCCAAGGCTTTAACTTTAATAGTCTGCTTTTTATTCTATAATCTGTCCCTCTTCCTCTTCTCCCATCCAAGTGGGATGAAAATGTACGCATCATTAGAGGCTCACAACAGGACACTGATATGTGGTAGATTGGACAGGAGGTATTCATCTTTCCTGATACACATACACATTCCACAAAGGGCTTTTATGGTACTTCTTACCCTATATTATAATAATACGTCTCCCCAATAGTCAGTATTTTAAGGGCAGTAAACTTGTCTAGTTTCTAGTGTTGAGCCCCAATTCTAGCATATATAGTAGTAGAGTCTAGCATCTAGTACATTTAATAAAATGTACTAGAACGAAAAATGAAAAATCAATTTTATTAAATGGGAAGCTGTGTCTCAAAAACAGAGAATAATGAAGCACCTGGGTGGCTTATAGTTAAGTGGCTGCCTTTGGCTCAGGTCATGATCTTGGGGTCCTGGGATTGAGTCCCACATTGGTCTCCATGCTCAGCAGGGAGCTGCTTCTCCTTCTCCCTCTGCCCCTCACCTTGCTCATGCTCTCTCTCTCAAATAAATAAAATCTTAAAAAAACAAAGAGTAATGTGTTTGAGGTTCACAACTACTAAATTGTCAAGGCATAAAATGCTGGGAATCAGAATTTTTGACTCAGAATTTGATTAGAATCAGAATTTTTGATTTTCAAATCAATTAATGGTAATCTGATTCTCCCTATTTTAAAAGATACACCAGATTGTCAAGAACTATACCATAAATTCCATGATTCCCATTTGATAAAAGACACAACCAGTAGGCATACATGGCAGAGACTTCTTTAAAGAAAATGGCTCAGGGCAAAGATAATGTGGAAGAGAAACAAGTAGCCAGGTAGTCTCCTTTCTGAGTTTGGACTTTGGGTTTATCTTCACTATCGTGGACACTTTCATTCCATCTCTTTTTCTCTCTTTTAAGCTAAATACTGAGGTAAAACATATATAAACAGATAAACACAAAAGTGTATGGTTCAATGAATTACCATAAAATGAACACATCAGTATAATCACTCCTCTGGTGAAGAAATTGAAGAATAAGAGTAATAGCACCCAAATGCCTCCCATTGTGCACTTTCTCAATAACCTCCCCTTTCTTCCATCCTATTTTCCAACTTTTTTTTAGATGTGTTCCTAGGATATAAGGCATATAGGGACAAAAATATCACTGTTTCAGGTAAGAAGACTCAATTCAACAAAAGAGGTGATTTTATCCATACATATATGAGACAATGTACTAAGAGGCTAGCACAGTGAGCAAAGTATGAAAACTCAAAAAAGGGAAACTCGTTGGTGGAGGTGGGGCAAATAAGTCTTTAGACAGGAGGTGACAATTAAAGGGAGTTCTGAAAATTGGCTTCTTGGGTTCGCAAAGGGAAAAAACGTAGATGATCCCAGCCAGAGGGAGACAGGATGGTGGTGAGAGAAAAAGGAGTGGCTGTTTGTGAAAAGGCTGGTTAGGGCAACAGGTATCAAAATTGGCTGTGAATCAGAATCCCTTGTCATGCTGTTTATGGGCCACACTCTAGGTCTGGAGGATCCTGTGTACCAGAGTTATAGGGATGAGACCTACTTGTGTGAGTTATTTACAAAGCTTCACAGTTATTTTGGTTTGAAAACATGATTGTGAATCAATGGACTGGAGGCTAGAGTACCTTAGAGAATGTGAAGTATTATGTATATGGCGGGTCTGAGCAGATTATAGAGAATTTTGAGCATCAAGCTATGTATTTTGGCTGAAGCCTTTAGTCTAGTGTTTTCTAAATTCCCCTAGATAAGAATTCCAGGCAGCCTAGTAAAAAGTCAACTTTTGCTGACTTGGCTCCAGTGATAACCAACAAAGGAGATGTCCTTGTCCCCCACCCTCCCTTCCTTTTTCTCCTTCCTCCATACATATATGAGACAATGTACTAAGAGGCTAGCACAGTGAGCAAAGTATGAAAACTCAAAAAAGGGAAACTCGTTGGTGGAGGTGGGGCAAATAAGTCTTTAGACAGGAGGTGACAATTAAAGGGAGTTCTGAAAATTGGCTTCTTGGGTTCGCAAAGGGAAAAAACGTAGATGATCCCAGCCAGAGGGAGACAGGATGGTGGTGAGAGAAAAAGGAGTGGCTGTTTGTGAAAAGGCTGGTTAGGGCAACAGGTATCAAAATTGGCTGTGAATCAGAATCCCTTGTCATGCTGTTTATGGGCCACACTCTAGGTCTGGAGGATCCTGTGTACCAGAGTTATAGGGATGAGACCTACTTGTGTGAGTTATACAATCCTTCCTTCCTTCCTTCCTTCCTTCCTTCCTTCCTTCCTTCCTTCCTTCCTTCCTTCTCTGTTTTTCTTTCTTTCCAAAGAATTCAGGTGACTTTAATGATGACACCCAATTGGGAGTCATTTAGATTTTAGTGGAGTCAGACCTGCCATAGAGATACCTTCATACAAATGTACTGGTCGGAGAAAAAGATTTATGTGAGGGAGAGAAGATAGAGGCTCATTCTATCATTTAGGGGCTAGCTTATTAGTAGGGACCTTGGTTAGTGCACTCTTTAAATCTTTTCTGTGAGACTGTCCAATACATAATTGTTACCATGTTACCAATACATGGTAAATAAATGGATGAATTATTAACTTATGAGTTTGGTGAACATGTGTTATTTTCAAGAGCATTTTAACAGGCAAAATGAACAGGACTTGGTGAACAAATTGAATGTGGGGCTGGGAGGGAGAACTGAGCATGACTGCATGACTGGGCAGCATTATTATTTCTAGCATGAAATGGTTGATGGGCGATAACGCCACTCACTGAGCAGGATCAAGTGTTATTTTTTAGATTCAAACTTGAGGAAAATATTGTTTCTTTAAAAAAAAAAAGAAACAAAACAAAGTTACCAGCAAATGACTTTATTTGAACATCACAAAATCTCATACATTTCCTTTCCCCTCTTTCTACTTCTATCCAGTCATGGCAACACCCCTAACACCAATCTTAACTCACACAAGTGATGCATACTGGCATGGGGTACGGATTATGCATTTAAGGTCCACACCTTAGACTGACAAAGCCAATTTTCACACCTGTCAGAGCCTCTCTCTCCCCTTTGCTCCGCTCTCCCTTCTTGCTCAGAGCAACTAATTTTTTTTTTCCTCCACAACACTTTAATACATAAGAGAGAGGGAGCGAGCATGCCTGGATGAAATGATGGCTGTCTGATTTTCTTACAATAACTGCTGCAAAATCCTGAGTGAGTGGTGTAACTTGGTGCTAGAGTTTGAAACAGAAGGGCAAAACTCTAATTGAATGTAATCTTCAAATAACCAGAGTCATAAAAGAGAAATAGAGGTGGAACTTCATCGCAGTTCCATTTGAGAACTCGTGTAGCTGCTCAATTGGAGAGCACCACATAACAATTACCTGTATATTAACAGATCATAGGTGAGTCTTGATTTTTCACCTCAGTGAACAGTTTTCTGGCAATAAAACAAGGAGTACTTTCTTTCCTTATTACGGTAAAACTGCCACTGGGCTTCATTTAATAAGAATTAACTGTGAATAAATTACAGCATCAAATTATGCACCATGACATGACTTGGTGTGAAAAATCTAGGCAGCTGCAAGACTCCTCGAAGTTAATTCAAGCTGAGCTCAGTAGAAAAACCGTTAATTACTTCCTGGAACCTGTGGATCTATTTTCAGTTCCTGGTGCCACTGGGATCACAGTTTAGATGAATTACCAGCAAATTCTAATGAAAGGCAGCAGTGGGAATGGGCCCACTGAAACGGGGGTCAAAATTTTTTATTCTTGGATTTGCCTCTGGCTTTTACTATCAAGTATCTCTACAAATTGGTTTGAGAAATCACAGCTGGATTTAGAAGACTCTACATTTTATATTTGGAAGGAAACATAGAATCATCTAGTTCTACCTCCTACAGAGAACAAACTTCCCTTCCTTGTCATTTCTGAGAGATGGTGAGCCTCTACTTATAATAGCTCTGTGACCAGGGCTCATTACCTCCCAAAGCAGCATATTCTTCTGATAGAACAAAGTTTTGGAAATTATAGTCAAAATCTAGCTGATCTTAACAGTCTTTCTACATCTAGTTCTGGGAATTGGAACAGTTTCCCAAATTTGCCTGATTAAGATCACATGGCACTCGCTAAACCTACAGATCACCTAGTCTTTTCCCCAGGAAATTCTGAACCCAAAAGTCTGAGTTTGGGTCTAGGGAATCAGCATTTCTATCACACACATCAGATGATTATTACTTTCAGGTAAGATCAAGAAACACTCCTCCAACCACTTATAAGACATGAATGTACATGTAAGAATTACCTGGCACCTTGTTAAAATGCAGATTCTCACTTAATGAATCTGGGATGAGATCTGAGTTTCTGCATTTCTATTGAGTTCTCAGGTGAGCCAATACTGTTGGTCAGCAAACCACATGTTGAATATCGAGACTCCTATCTCCAGGCTGTAAGCCCCTATTACTTAATTTCTCATACAGTATGGATATGCCAAGGTCTCTCTACTCTCTTCATCATCTTGGTTATTTTCTCCTGGCTCCATTTTGTTTTGCTAATGTCTCTCATAAAATGCGATGTATATAATCTAATATGCTTCTCCTACTGTGCTTTGAAATTGGCACTCTAGTGTTCTTCCAATAATTTAAACCAACTTTCACTAAATTTGTAGGTTCGTATTAATTTTGTGATCTGCTGAATCTTTAACTTCCTTGCTTAAACTACTGCTACATATGGTCTTCTGGAAGCCAACTTGATTTTACTTTGATGGATGAATACTAAATTTTGTTCCTGTTGAATTTCCCATTTCTTTTATTCTTTTTGAGAAAAAAATTGAATCTTGATTGTGTTACCTAGGATAGTAGATATCCCTTCCAACTTTATTTAATCTACTTCTTAGTTCTTCATGGGTTTTTTTGGAATGTTGAAAACAAGAGAATTTTCTGACATGTTAATGGAGTGGACTATTATAAAGTGACGAGTTGCTAATCTATATACTTCTAGTGTGGCTTTTAAACAAGAGGAACTCTACCTAAAGTTACTATCAGCCAGTCATTGTTTTCTAAGAGGGGCTCTATTGGTATTTCAGCTATGATAATTCTGTTGTATGAGATGCTTTACATATAGTTATTCATTTAGCATCCCTTAACACTAGCCTCTAAATGCAAATAATACTTCCTGGACATATTTCCAAATACCCACAGGGTACAGTACTTTCCCTGATGGAGAATTGTCCAGCATGTATTTTACCTTCTTTCCAGAGTATATTGTGAGAGACTTTATTTAATACTTTTCTCTATGTTGAACTGAGACCATTCCTTCTGTAAAAACTAAGACCACTGTTCCCACGGAATTTAACCATAATTAAATTCTAAGGGACTAAGAACTGAGACCACTCATGTCAATATGATTCAATTCTTTTCTCAAGAAATTTTTAACCAAGGAGATAAACCTGACACACAGTAAATAATTCTTTTTTTTTTTTTTTTTTTGCTTGAAGAAATTTTTATAAACCAAACTATCTAGGTAAATGATGTGGACAAAATTTCATCACCTAGACACAGTTTGCTAATCAGAGCAACAGGTTATCAAGGCTTGCTTTAAGATTCTTGGCCCGATGGTACAGCAATACTAAAGGATACATCATAAATGTTTTCCCCAGTTCATTGACTATCTTAAAAGACCTGCCTTAAGCCACTTTACCCCAGACTCCAAAATTCAAGACTTTCCAAAACTTTTCCCTTTTGAGACATATTTAAAATTATCAAGATAATGATGTCCTCTGCTTTGGTAAGTTTAATAAACTCAGTTTTGTTGGGTTAACAGGCTTTTCTGGTGATCTTTGTTAGGGTGCTGCACTGTTTATTCATAAAGGCTTTAAAATATTTCTAGTGGTGAGCTTTTGATATCTTGATTTGTAAGTCCTCAGAAGCTGAGTACCGACTTCAACCTTGTTTAATGATTGATATGTAATTTGAAGTCTTTCAGGAAAAGAAGAAAAGACATGGAAAAAGAGAAAAGGGGTAATGATGAAGATCACAGAAAAGAAAGGGTCAAGAAAAGGAAGAGTAGGGGGATGGAGAGGAAAATGAAGAAGACAAAAGGAAATAATGGGGAGGGGACGCCAAGTATCTGATAGCAAAGAATAATGAAGAAAAACAAAAAAAGATATGACTATCTTTTCCCTCCTTGTTTTCATCATGGAAAATAGGTTGTGTCTCTTTGTTGTTTTCTGTCAGCATGATTTAAGCTACAAACATGGACAAGGAGAAGAAAGACAATGAGTATAATCAAGCATAGGGGATGATGCCAGGACATGAGTGAACACTTCATTCATTCTGCAGACAAGGAACTCTCCTTCTTTCCAGAGATGGCTCCTCCCACCCAAAACGGGTGGCTAATGTTCAGGACTTGAGTAGGTTGGGACTCCTAAAATCTGACACATAATGAATTTTACATAATATTTATCAATCTATCCTACAATTTTTTTTAATTTTTTTTAATTTTTTATTTATTTATGATAGTCACAGAGAGAGAGAGAGGCAGAGACACAGGCAGAGGGAGAAGCAGGCTCCATGCACCGGGAGCCCGACGTGGGATTCGATCCCGGGTCTCCAGGATCGCGCCCTGGGCCAAAGGCAGGCGCCAAACCGCTGCGCCACCCAGGGATCCCTCTATCCTACAATTAATTGAGATTCATTCTTTATGATTTTTCCTAGCCAACCTCTGTGGGTTTTTTAGCATTCTTTATGATTTTTCCTAGCCAACTTCTGTGGGTTTTTTAGTTTTTGTTTATTAAACATTTTGTATTTAGATCCACACTACTGAAATCTATTCATGATCTTTTTAGTAAATAGAGGTATTTACCTCTTTCTAGATCTTTTATACATTTCCCTATAATAGAAATATTTTAAAAATTATTGCTTGTTTTATTTATTTATTTATTTATTTATTTATTTATTTATTTATTTAAAGATTTTTTTTTTTTAATTTATTCATGAGAGATACACACAGAAAGAGGCAGAGACATGGGCAGAGGCAGAAGCAGGCTCCATGCAGGGAGCCTGATGTGGGACTCGATCCTGGAACTCTGGGATCACATTCTGAGCCGAAGGCAGACACTCAACCACTGAGCCATCCAGGCATCCCTGCTTGTTATATTTAAAAAACATTTTCAAATGTCTTAAACTCTGAAAGTGTAAACTGCCTAATTATGTATAAATTGGATGCTTCTAATAATTAAATTTATGCAGTAGTGTATGGCCCAACATGTTTTATTAGGAAGTAGAAATAGCATGAATAGATATAAACAACCTTGAAAATAAAATTTTTCTAATGAGCAGTTTAGACTTTTCTATAATTTTCTACAACACAGCATAATATTCCACTTCTGGGTCTTTTATTTTTCTGGACACAGGACAGTCAAACATTCATTCTCCATTGGCTGAGAATATGTTCTTTCATTCTTGCTAAGCCATTGTATTATAGAGTATAATACTCCCCCTTACAGAATCCAGAGTGAATTCTAATAACTTCTTAAAACTGGTTCTTTTTTTTATTTAAAATGTTTCATTTGTTGAATATGGAACATAGAATGTTTTTTTTTTTTTGAACAAAGTGTCTTTTATTTGTGACATACAAATACAACCAATGCAAAAAGAGATCACTTTTCCCTTTGATTCCAGTGATAACAAGTTGCTAAAGAAAAAAAAAAGTATCAAGGAGTTTATCTTCAGTTTCCTCTAAAAAAAACCCAGAAAGGGTTAAAAACAACCATATACATGTCATATACACATCTGACATCAACAAAACTAACCTGAAATAGGGTGGATACAATTAAAAAAAAATCTTAAAATATTTTAACATGCCCCAAATAAACACACAAAAAAGCTGGGAACAAAAGACCTGCTGTTTCTCAAAACCAAGACCTGGGGAAGGAGAGACTCATGTTTGAGAAGTGAATGGGCTCAACACCGAAAGAGAGGAACCTGCTAGTCCTAGGTGGCGCCTCTCTTACCCCAGCCCTGGCCCCGAGCAGCCCTCCAGGAGACGGCGGCAGGGGCCACAAGAGCAGGGTGCAGCACCGAGCACCCCATCTACCAGTGGGCTTCAGTGGCAGGTGTTCAATGAGTGGAAAGAGACAACATACACCAAACTCACCTTATGAGGAATTTACAGTGGGGTTCCTTTTGATCCCCTTGAGTGGGATTACGGGCAGACCAGCAACGGGGTGGCAGATGAATCGCCCAACATGCTGGTGTACAGAAAGTCACAGAGAGAGAGAGAGAGAGGCAGAGACACAGGCGGAGGGAGAAGCAGGCTCCACGCACCAGGAGCCCGATGTGGGATTCGATCCCGGGTCTCCAGGATCGCGCCCTGGGCCAAAGGCAGGCGCCAAACCGCTGCGCCACCCAGGGATCCCTGTTTTACCTTTCCTACCTCAGTTTTCTCACAAGTTTCTACATCAAATAAAATATTAATTGATCTTAAAAAAAAAAAAAAAGGTGAAGAAATGAGTTTCAGTAGAAAACCAGTTTGTTAATCTAAGCAAACTTGGTTTAACAACTTCATAAGACCAAAAAGCCACAAATTAAACTTCCCCAATTGCATGAATTTTAAACTAAATGAGCCTTTATAAAGCAACCAAGAGTGTCTTAAACTTTAGGTCTGGGCTGCGTTGCTGATATTAGGAACTCTTCCAAGAATACAAAGTCAATAACTAAATGAATGTGAACTGGAAGTAGTTTATATGGATTTCAGAGGGCAACCAAGAGAGGATGCAAGCACAAGATGAGGAAGAAGTAAATGGTGGTGTAAATCCAGGATCATAAACCCCAGGGACACAGGCCAAACTCAAATCCAAGCCAGGCAGACATCTGTTCCAAAAAATTCTATTTTAAATGCGGCAGATATTTTGTGTGACATTACAGATTTGAGAGCAACAGAGGGGACACTGGTAAGAAGTATGAGTAATGACCACAAGCTGAGGCCAGAGACTTAGTATTCCCAGCCCAGCAGAGAAAGTTTAGTCTGTAGTTAGTCAAGCAGAGATATTGCACAGCATTAGTGTAGGTCAAGAAGTTTCAGCATGATGCTCTCACAGGCACCTGGGGTTTTGAACACCTCCAGAAACTCATTCATCAGGCATGGATGGCAGCTGTGAACTATTTTTGAATTTCACTTGCTAAGAAGAAAACTATTAATATATTTTGGTTAGTTTTCATACTGGTTGGGATTTAGCCTGCAGGTGAGCATAGACCATTCCTGGAATGGGGTTAAAGGAGTCATAACTAATATTGAGGGATGTGGGGGGATGTGGGGTCGAGGGTGGCGAGTGATAAAGAGAGGCCAACCTCCTCTTAGGGAATTTCTGGTGGAGAGACCTTCACTCCCTCCTCAGTGTTTAAAATTTTAGGTCAAAAGAGGAATCTGGTAGCAACAGTCAAATATTCTTTGTTGTGATTATTCCCTTGTTATAAACCAGACTGTGATCAGAGCATTCCTTTATGGTGTTTTGTTAAATTATTCCAACACCATGTAAACTAGGTATTATCAGCTTTTATAGATGAAACAAAATAATGAGGTCTGGAGAGGTAAATGCCTTTCCTTTGACCGACTCCAAGCTCTGCGCTCTTCTTCTACACATCTTCTTTTGGAGACATTCTTTTTATCTCTCCCATATCACACAAAGCATCTGCAGAGACTGACTTGAGAAATTACCCTTGCTAACATAGAGTAATCCGCTGTAATTAGGCAAATTAAGCTCAAATAACGGTCCTTCGTTCGTACATATTGATACCCCGAGGAAAGATCATTTCTGAGACTTCTTCCGTAAACCTGGCCAATGATTATATATATCATTGCAGAACAGGATAGCAGGGTGCTGTTGTATGATTCCATGCTGATCATAAATAAGTTATAGGAAGTAATTTGTATTTTTATCAGTAAGTGCCATCATCCTAGATGAACAAACAGCAGCAGTCACATTCCCCTCAATCATTATAGCTGCTTGTGGTGTGGTGTTTTTCATAATTCTGACTTTAGGTCTTAATCCAGCACTAACACTTAGCAGACCAGAGCAATATCTCTTCTGTGCTCTGTTTAATGTCCAAACATTAAAATTTTATGAATGACTGCAAATAGATAACAAGTGCCAAGGCAGGCCCCAGTTGCTATTGTTCAGCAGTGTTTGCTCTGCAGCAGTTTTCGGAGCTCTGCAAACATATCTTCCATCTGGCAGCTGGCTATGTTTTCAACTTTTTCTCTGTATAAAGCCCTTAGGCAATGCCATTTCATGCATTTTGCTACTCAGGCTAAGTGAATAGCCTATCAACATCTTCTGATGAAGTCCCATAATCAGTATTATTGATAAAGTAGAGAAAAATTATAAGAATATATTTGAATATTCTTCACTCATTAACAGAATCCATGGGGGGAAAAACCTTCAAATGCAAAAGTGTATGTTTGGTTAACAAATTAATCTTTTTATTTTCTTCCTTGTTAATAATACGCAGACATCTTCTGCTCTTCCCAGTCTTACAGTTTAGGTATTTTTGCTTACCCTGCATTGCCAGACTCAACTAAAATCTGACGTCAAGCTGGTCAAGTCAACTCCTTCTTTTTCACCATTGACCCAGCCTTGGAATTTGTTTCTTCTTGCAGACTCAGTGTACAGTGTGCTGTGGATGAAATTCTAGTCCATTTGAGCTTTCAGCATTGTACTATCTCCCATTCCTGGTCCCACACACCAGGCTGACTCATTTCACAGATGGACTTCTGCGTTAGATTACCCATCAATCTATTTGTTTATAATATTTACACCTGACCATCTCATTCCAGATGACCCCCCCGCCCCCCACCCCAGCAAAAGCCCTGTGTGCATATCTACTATAATTAACTCAAGTAGTTTTTTTGACAGATAGTGTTTAAAAAGAGTTGGTGCAGCTTACGAGGAATACTATGGAATTGGATGTCAAAAGTCTTTGATTCAGTTCCATCTCTAACAGTTTTGTTTTAAGCAACCACCTAGCTAACCCTGGATCTTCGTTTCCACATCTGTAAAATGAGGAAGGGGGATTTTCAGAGCCTGTTTGGAAGAGGCCCAGAAATTTATCTACTCAGATCTCATCACTGTCCCCCTTAATTCCTGCACTGAAATTCACAAAGGAAATGCATCATACAATGAAAGAGAAAGAAAACAGCCTGGCCAGATCAGCTAAATTTAATCACAAGGTAGGGAGGTGGACTGCCCTGAATTCTATGTTGCTTAGATGACTCTTTAGGTGTCCTTCAGTTCCCAGTAAGTCAATAATTCACTTGGATCTGTTAGGAAAAGATAGTCAAATAATCAATTGATGTAGTTTATAAATTAGTAACTGACCGGTTTTATAGTCAAACTGGTTTTCATAAAATTAATGCAATCATTAATGTGAAGTATCAAAGGTGTTTTTTGTTGTTTTTACGCAATTCTAGCTTCAAAGTTCTATTAGAGCATTCAAAATTCCTTCCGAAGAGCAAAGACAATCTACAACTAAATATCTCCCCCTATTGAATGAATAAAGAAAGCCTCTCTGTCATGTAGGAAACATTAGTTAGGGTCTCAGATATTGGAAGCATTATAAATAGAGGGATAAACAAAGCACTGGTTTTCTGGGAACAAACAAATTTAAAAAGCAGAAGTTCATAATAAGATTAACGCAAATATTTTTCATCTTAAACAGGTTCTTCCTACAATTTTTAAAAGCTAATACAAAAGGATTTTGCACAGAAGTTGAGTCAGTCTAGAGTTCATCATGCTACTAACAAAGGTTCACATGCTTATACAAATGGAATTCATAAGAAGGTATTTAAAAAGCCTTACTTTGGCACCTGGGTGGCTCAGCTGGTAAGCATCTGCCTCTTGATTTTGGTTCAGATCATGATCTCAGGGGCCTGAGACTGAGCCTTGTGCATTCATGTTGGGCTCCACCCTCAGGAGGGCGTCTGTTTATCCCTCTGCCCCTTCCTCTGCTCTTGCTCTCTATCTCTCAAATAAATAAAATATGAAAAAAAATTTTAAATATAAAGCCCCACTTTATTTAGGAGTGTCCAATTTTCCTATGATTAAAGTCTTATCGGTCAAATCTTTTCTAAAAGATGAATTCTTATGTAGAACATATGGAAAATATTATAATGTATAAAGAAGAAATAATCTCAACCTCAGTGAATATTATTTGGGGATATTTCTTCTATTATTTTCTTCTATTATTTTATATAGATGCACATACATATTTTGCAAAATAGTATATTATGGGAATATAGTTTTGAATCAAGGTAGTTTTACTTGACCATATGTTATGAGCATTTTCCTATTGCACTAAATATTTAATAAAATTAAAAAGATTAGATTTTATCAGATGAATACATCAAACTTTTTAAACATTTCCCTAAAAGAGATTTTGTTTATCATAATAGTGCTAACCAACATAGGTCTTTACTCTATATAAGATAGTACAGAGATGTAAACTACTCAAAATGTTTTACATGTATTAACATGTTTAATTCTCAAAATAAACATGATGTAGGTATTATTTTTCTTTTTTTATGTCTAAGGGAACTGAGTTGTCAAGAAGTTAATAATTATAGCACCTTCCTCTTAATAAATACATTAATGACATATCTGCTAGCAGATCCATTGATGATATTTGCTAGTAGAGGAGAGTTTATTATGGAATTCTTTTAGCAGGTTCTATCCAATCTGTGTAGAATTGTTTGTGGTAAACAAACATATTTATAGGGAATAGTTCTTGGAATATGTCATATATGCTATGTAATGACAATGAAATTGAACAACTGAATGAGTAGGAAATATCGAAACAGTCCCCTTTGCAAGTGACAGGACTATACACTATTCTTAGAGTATTCATAATGTGACAAGAAAGGACCTGGGGAACTGTCCTGATGGTCTCAAATCTCTCCCTGACATCCTTGAGGCTGGTAATTATTTATAAACTTGAAACTGCTATCTCCATATGGAGTAAAATTTTTTATTCATTTAAATCTTATTTTAGCAATCCTATCCTTTAGATAATATCAGTTATTTTTTTTTAACATTTTTGATGTGTAGGGTATATTGGGAGACAATTATCTACATTTTGTAAGCACAATCACTCACTACCTTTGCTCCAAATAATTTTCATAGATATTTATGTACTGAACAGTCTTGGAAAATAGAGGTGTTATCTCCCTCCAGAACAATGGGAAAGCAGCTTACTGTCTGGTGTCATTAAGGGTCAAGTTCCTCTCTTCTGTTGCAGTCGATCACATATGTCACCTGGACCTCTTCACTTTCCTCTGTGGATGCGTGGGCTTGGGGCACTGGCACAGAAAATATAAGAAAATGATACTGCGGCTACAGGAGTCTCACATCCTCTGCCAACCTTCATATAAGTGTTGCAGGCTAAATTTTTAGCTTGCAAGGAAGGTAAAAATCTCTTAACTCTTCACAATCCTTTTCTGGGTTAAATTTCCCTTCACTGGTACCTCATAGCATCAATTAACAATGTCATTAATAGTGGATAGAGTGCCTCTATTCTCACTTTTGACAACATAGGCTATTATAAAATAGAGGGAACTTTCTCAACTTTGTTAATTGATGGTAAAGAAGTCATCTCTTTGTTTGGCTATGTACATTTTAATTGTTACTGGAGAAGTTATAATTACCTTTATTTGTTTACTCTTAAAATAGACTCTCAAACTCCATAGCCAGAGACACTGTCTAAAGTAATTTTATTTGGTGCGGTCTAACTCACTGCCCAGCATCTATTAGGTAATCAGAAAATATTTAGAATTGAATGAATAAAAAGGATGCATTGCTTTATGGGCTGCCAAGGCCTTTTCTGGTTCTTAATCTTTATTCTCTGAATTAACTATTCCTTTGTTCTAAAATTCTTGAAGTTTCAACTTTTCCCTAAAAATTCACGAGTTTTTTTGAGAGTCATTTTCCATTAGCAATCTGCTCTCTTTCTTCTCAGTAACCTTTCTTTTCTTTGGCTGTCAGTTAAAGTAATCCATTGTTTCTAACTTTACAAAAGAGAAAATTGATCATTTATAAGTCGTTTCACTCTGACAACCCTGCAGAAGGATCTTATATTTTCCAGTCATCTGTTCCTTAAAGCCTAACAAACGCTAGTCTTCAGTTCAGCACACTCATCTTCTTATCTAGCATCTGTCTCTTCCATTAGCTTTGATGTTTTTTGTTTACCCTTTTGGACCAATTTACTGCCGTAATCTATGAATGGAGAAATTTTATTTGCTTCAGTGATTTTTATCCTGGTAGAATTGAAAGCTTATTTTCTGTAGGGTGATGTTAGCAGTGATTTCTGAAATTCTCATTCATATATACCAGATTGGCTTGCTTCTTCAAATCTCTTTTCAAAAAATAAATATTACAAATATATTGAACTGATTTAAAATTATGTATCTATATTTATACACATTTATATGTATTATTCTCATATGTATATGTATATTAAATGTTGTATTTTGGCACAAACTTTTGGGACAACAAACTGCCCATTTTAATCAAGAATCTTAAAAAATGAAAAATATACCTTTTCTCAAATTATCCTAAGGGCATCATCTGAAGTAGAGTAAAAAATAAAACTTTATGCTTAGAGATGGCCATTGCAACATTACTTCCACAGTCGAAAACTTTCAGAAACCTTAAATATCTAGCATTAAGCATATTAAATAATTAATGGTGATGTTTAGAAGAGTCTTAACACTGAAAAATGATATTTTTGTGAAAATGCAGAAGTTTTGAAGAAACCACTTTGAAATGCTATCAATTATATTTGGGAGATGAAACTAGTTTAATCAAATTTTTTATTTAACAGTGTGTTCTCAAAGACTCATTTTGCTTCTCTGTATAATAGGAATAATAAATATAGCCCTCTTACCAATGTGGGGTTTTTTGGCAAGACTTAGTTAGAGAGGTAATGGATGCAAATTGCTTATTTCAGTGCATTATACATATATATATATATTTTTTTTTATTATTTATTTATGATAGTCATACAGAGAGAGAGAGAGGCAGAGACACAGGCAGAGGGAGAAGCAGGCTCCATGCACCGGAAGCCCGACGTGGGATTCGATCCCGGGTCTCCAGGATCGCGCCCTGGGCCAAAGGCAGGCGCCAAACCGCTGCGCCACCCAGGGATCCCAGCATTATACATATTAAACATATTATTAGCACCCGTTATTGGGGTGCCTAGGTGACTCAGTTAAAGTGTCTGCCTTTGGCTCAGGTCATGATCCCAGGGTCCTGGGATCAAGTCCCACGTAAGGCTCTCTGCTTAGCAGGGAGTCTGTTTCTCCCTCTCCTTCGCTCCTCCCCACCACTCATGCACTCTCTTGTTCCCTCTCTCTCACTCTCTCAAATAAACACATAAAATCTTAAAATAAAAATGAAAGAAACAGCTGTTATTGCTGCCTGGAATGACTATTCTTGTATTATTATTATTGGTAGTAGTATCTATCATTGACTAAAAAACAATATTGTGCTTCCCACTTGCCTAGCATTATTTTTCAAAGTCAGAAACTGAGATTTGGATATGTTAACCAGTCCAAAGTCAATCTAAGACTGAGAATAGTCAGGCTTCTAACATCTGTCAGAATGTTTTCCTTGATAGGCATGCAACCATTGCTACCATCTGAATGTGTCATCTCAACATGGCAAACTGGGAAAGACTTGGAAAGCAGTGCTCCCATATTTGCTGAAAAATGAATCCCATTAACTTCTCTACTAGACTATACGTTTTATAAAATCTGTGGGGTAGAGTGCTTATTATTATCAATTATTAAACTTACATATGTGTGGGATTGATTTAGATGTTAAATGACTTATGACACTCACCAACTAATTTAGATTAGAACTGATAATGTAACCCAGGTCTTCTAACTGTCCCTTTTCTGCATGTGACTATATTACCAGATAATCACAGTGAATGTATTCTTTCAGAGGTTAATCTGCAGAGCAAAGTTTTAGCAAAGGCATGTTCCCGTCTGGCTCAAAATCTTTAAAGTATAGGACTGTTATCCAAAATATACAAAGAGCTCTTAAACTCCACAATAAGAAAATGAACAACCCATTTTAAAAATGGGAAAACTATAAATAACTCTAGGCCTACATATTCGGTAATCTAGACTAAATCAACCAGTTCCTTGAAAGACACAATCTACCAGAATTCACATAAGAAGAAATACACAATCTGAATAGGCCTATGTCTATAAAAGAAATTGAATCAATAATTATTATCCTTATAAAACAGAAAGCATCAGGCCCAAATGGGTTCACTGGTGAATTCTAATAAACATTTAAGAAAGAAATTAGGCCAATTTTCTATAAACTCTTTCACAAGACAAAAGCAGAAGGAATATTTCCTAACTCATTCCAGGAGGCCAGCATTACCCTAATAATGTTTTGAAACCAAACAAATACATTATAAGAAAAGAAAACTGCAGACCAATCTATCATGAGAAATAGATGCAAAAATTCTCAGTAAAATATTAGCAAACCAAATCCATCAAAGTATAAAAAGAATTATACACCACTACTCAGTAGGATTTATCCAGGGTATTGAGAGCAATTTCAATATTCAGAAATCAATTTATGTGATCCATCAATCAAGAAGAAAAATCACATCATCATATCAATAGATGCAGATAAAGAAATTTTATCTGCATAATGTTCCAACACCAAGTCATGATTTAAAACTCTCAGTAAACCAGGAATACAGGGGGCTTCCTCAACTTGATAAAGAATATCTTCAAAAAAACCTGTAACTAACACTGTACTTACTCATGAGAAACTTGAATATTTCACAATCAAATCAGGAACAAAACAAGGATGTCCTCTCTCAACACTGCTCTTCAACATTGTACTGGAAGTCCTAGAAAATCCAATAAGACAAGAGGAGGAAATAAAAGGTAAAAGATCAGGAAGGATGTCATCATTGTCAATACAGAAAATTCCAAAAAAATCAGCAAAAGGACAAAATCCTCCTGGAATAATAAGCAATGATAGCAAGATTTTTATAAGGTTAACATATGAAAGTCATTTGCTTTAGCTATATATTAGCAATGAACAAATGGAATTTGAAATTACAAACCACTACAATTGACATTACCACTGACATTAGCACTCCAAAAAATTAAACAATTTAAGTATAAATCTAATAAATATGCCCAATATCTATATGAGAAAAACTATAAAGCACTGATGAAATAAATAAAAAACTAAAAAAAATGGATAGATATTTAATGTTTATGAATAGGAAGACTCAATATTGCCAAGATATCAGTTTTTCATAAATTAACCTACAGATTCAATGCAATCCCAATCAAAATCCTTGCAAGTTATTTTGTGGACACTGACAAACTGATTCTAAAGTTTATATGGAGAGGCAAAAAACCCAGAATAGCCAAGACAATATTGAAGGGGAAGAAGAAAGTTGGAAGACTGACATTACCCACTTAAGATATACCAAAAAGGTACAGTAATCAAGAGTGTGGTATTAGTGAAAGAACAGACAGATCAATGGAAAAAAAAAAAGAGAGAGAGAGCTCAGAAGTAAACCCACATGGGGCACCTAGGTGGCTCAGTGGCTGAGCATCTGACTTTGGCTGAGGTTGTTGTCCCAGGGTCCTGGGGTCCTGGGATTGAGTCCTGCATCAGGCTCTTTGGAGGGAGCCTGCTTATCCCTCTGTCTATTCTGCCTCTCACCATCTCTCATGAATAAATAAATGAAATCTTAAAAAAAGAAACTCATACAAATATAGTAAACTGATCTCTGATAAAGGAGAAAAAGCAACGGAGCAAAGGTAATCTTTTCAAAAACAAATGGTGCTGGGAAAACTGGACACCTAATTGCAAATAATGAATCCAGAAACAGACCTTACATTCTTTACAAAAGTTAATTCAGAATGTGTAGTAGACTTAAAACACCTATAAAATAAAATAGGAAAAAATGTAGGTGACCTTGTGCTTAGCAGTAAATTTTTAGATACAACAAAGGCATGACCCATGAAAGAAAAAATTGATAAACTGAACTTCATTAAAGTTAAACATTTCTGGTGAGAGACTATCAAGAGAAGTGCTAGAGAATAAGAGAAAATATTTACAAAAGGGGCACCTGATAAAGGACTGCTATCCCAAATACACAAAAACTCTTAAAATCAACAAGAATATGAACAACACAATTAAAAATATGAGCTGAAGACATTAACAATCACTTCCCCAAGAAGATATACAGATGGTAAATAAGTATATAAACAAATATTCCATATAGTACGCCTTCAGGGAAATACCAATGAAAATAATGAGATACTACACACCTCTTAGAATGGCCAAAGTCCAGAACACTAACAACATCAAATGTTGATATGATATGGAGCAGCAGGAACTCTTAATTGCTAGTTGTAATGCAAAATTACACAGCCATTACATTAATTAACTATTAAATATCTTGTTTACTTATGAGAGAGTGAGAGAGAGAGAGAGAGAGAGAGAGCATAAGTGGGGGGGGCGGTCACAGGGAAAGGGAGACGCAGGCTCCCCACTGAGCAGGTAGCCTGACATGGGGCTCGATCCTAGTACCCTGGGATCATGACCTGAGCTAAAAGCAGACACTTAACTGACTGAGCCACCCATGCACCCCGATACAGCCATTTTAGAAGACATTTGGGTGGTTTCTCGCAAAAAGAAACATACTTTTTTGTGTGTGTGTGTGTGAAAAAGAAACTCATTCTTACTATGTGATTCAGTAATCACATTCCTTGGTATTTAGAGGAGTTGAAAAGTTATGCCCATGCAAAAACTTGGACATGGTTGTTTACAGCAGCTTTATTCAAAACTGCTGAAATTTAGAAGCAACCAAGATGCTCTTCAGTAGGTAAATGGATAAACTGCTACATCCAGGAAGTGGAATATTACTCAGTGCTGAAAAGAAATGAGGTCTCAAGCCTTGAAAAAGGATGGAGGAATCTTAAATGTATATTACTGACTGAAAAAAGCCAATCTGGAATAGGTATGTACAGTATGATTTAAACTATATGAGATTCTGGAAAAAAAACACAAAACCATGGAGACATTTTTTAAAAATTATGTTTTTTAATTTTTAAAAAAATTTTAAAAGATTTCATTTATTTATTCATGAGAGATACAGAGAGAGCAGCAGAAACATAGGAAGAGGGAGAAGCAGGCTCCATGCAGGGAGCCCCATGTGGGACTCGATCCTGGGACCCTGGGATCATGCCCTGGGCCAAAGGCAGGCGCTCAACCACTGAGCCACCCAGGCATCCCTATGGCTTTTTTTTTTTTTTTTTAGTTGTCCTAAGTATCTCTTCCATTTGCCTATTCATGAGTTTTAATCTTTTTAATAAACTGGTAAACCTAAAAATGGAAAAGAAAAGAAAGAAAAAAATATTAAAGGCTGCCAGAGCTAGGGAGCACAGAGGGCTGAAGAAGCAGAGCAGTAAGGATTTGGGGACAGTGAACCTATTCTGTATAATATTATAATGGTGGAAACATTTCATTAAATATTTGCCAAAACTTATAAATTATACAGAACTCCCCATGAGGCAATAAAAAAAAACCTCATAAAATGTACAAGATTAAACTCTAACATAAACTATGGACTTTGGGTGATAATGATGTCAAAGCAAGGTCACAGATTATAACCAATGTACCATGTTGGTGGGGGGTGGTGACAATAGGGGAGGCTGTGCATGTGTTTGGGCAGAGGGTATATGAGAACTCTCTACTTTCTGTTCAGTTTTGCTGTGACCTATAACTGCTTTAAAAAATAGTCTATTTCCAAAACCTTTTAAAAGTGTTCAGCTTTTCTGACTGTGATGTGGTTTTTCACCTTGGATATATTATAGGTGTTTTTATTTTCATTGTCATGCTCACCATTGTTACTACTAATAAAATGCAATGGAAAAAAAATGAAAAGCAATTACCCATGACTCTTTCTATCCTAATATAGCAGGTATTTTTCATTCTTTGTGTATTACTTTCGTGTGTTATTTGCAAATAGCTTATTTTACACAGTTGAAGTCGAGTATAAATTACAATCTATGGGGTTTTTTTTGCCACTTGAAATTGTATTACAAATACTTGTCTCCCCTTTATCTTCATAATCATCATTTTTCATAGCTGTGTAATATCCCATTATATGAATGTACCATCATTTAACAAGCCTTTCCCTATTGTTCAGCATTTATTCTATTACAGAAAATGCTGCACTGAATATT
The DNA here is from genome assembly GCF_018345385.1 of Vulpes lagopus. Lineage (NCBI taxonomy): Eukaryota > Metazoa > Chordata > Mammalia > Carnivora > Canidae > Vulpes > Vulpes lagopus. The sequence continues at coordinate 72,896,779 of NC_054830.1, forward strand.
CTTTAGGCATATACCTTCTTTCTTCTGTTGAATTATTCCCTTAGGACAAATTTCCAAATGTGGAATTACCATAGCAAAAGCCATGAAAACCTTTGGTTTTGCTACATATTAGCATATTCTTTTCAAGAAGTAATCTATACTGAAATGAGTAGAGTACAAATGCACTGATTTAGCTATAACTTTTTTTTTTTTGCATTAGATACCATCACCTCTAATGATGATTTATTAGTTACTGTGGAAAGTTTTAAACCGATTTAATCATTTTATTAAAAATTTGACTATAATAATAACAGCTACATAGGAATATCAGTATTACCGTATTTCCTGAAAGTAATCCTATACTCAACTGTGTTTGAACCTCAGTCAAAGCAGGAGAAATAAATATTTGAGACAAGTTGATTAATGATTGCCAACACTTAGGTGCGTAAGTATATGGTTTTGAAAATTTGGAAGTAGCTCTGTATCTGAAGTAATTTAATCACTTACTTTGGTAATTGGGTTAAAATAATTGATCTGTTTAGAAGAGCTTTTTATAAATATCACAAACTAAAAGATAGTCTCTGTGTAATTAGGTACATTACAAATCCAGAAGTTTAAATTTAACATTGCTAAGAGTGATGGATAAGGGCAGTAGCAAACCTTCTGCATTTCTTAATCACGGATTCTACTTTTTCATTGTTCCAATGTAGACATGGCTTTGAGAATGCAGATTGAACAGACTGGCTCAGCAATGCCAGGATAGATTTAGTATTTAAAGTTCAGTCAAATACCAAAAGGCCCAGAGGTTTTCTTCTGCACTAAAATAGCAAATCCCATTAGTTAGAAAAGCAGAAGAGAATAGAGTACCTCACCATCTTACCCACATAATTCCTTGATGTTTTCATGGGTAGCACTGCCCTTCACAGTGGTTTTGCAGATTAGATGAATCCAACATCCATTTTTGACTATACTTGTTAATACTGAGTTGATAAAACTCATTTGGTCGAAGTTAATATATTTCTACCTATTAGGCAATTTCTAAATGCATTTCCAAGTAAACAGTCAGAAACACTGGTCTAGCCTGTACTTTTCTAACAAATGTATATAGATTTCGTAATAAATTAAATTGGAATTTCTTTTCACTCTCCAAGATTAACTTGGTGGTTGCCTTAAGGCAACAGCAATTAAAAGTTGTTTTAGATTTTTTCTTCTGAACTAAGCAGTATTAAATTTCTGAAGAGATGTTGGTAGATGAAACTGACCTTGTGGCATACACAAATAGGAAAATTCAACTATTTTATTTTTCTTAGGCTAACCAATGTCTACAGTGAATATTTTTGTAAGAAAGTATAAATATGTGAAATTGATGGACTTATTTACCCAGAGATATCAGCTCTTTGCTTGGATAATTAATACTTACGGATTCAGAAAACTTATTCAGATAAATCATCAGGGAGATAGACCACTGTGTCCCAAGTAATAAGTATATTTTATTAACATATATTTGATGAGCAGCAAGTCTAGAATTAAAGATAAAATTATTAAAACTGAAATGAGTTTTTTAAATTTCAATTTCATGTACAAAATCACATAAAAAAACACAATACCATATGGTATTGCAAATTGGAAACCATTTTGGAGACAAATAGATTATGCCAAAAAATAAGTAATATCCTTTTGTAGAAGAAATTTCCTTTAGTCTTTTTAGTCTTTGATAATACAATTGGACAATTCATTTTAATTTGGCTGAAATACTGGGGCAAAACTGTTTAAAATATTCATTAAGTATATATCATATATTTATGTTTTTTAAAAAATTCCAGTTATTTTATATTTTTCTTGCCAAATTACTGTAGGGCCTGTATAGTGATTTTTCATGGAAGCACTGAATAGAATATTTTGGTCAAACCCATTTATACACACATGTGCGCACACACACAAATATACACACAATTTTTAAATATTTAAGTAAGAGTGGTAATTATTTTGTGATAGGTGTTTGGTAAGAAAGTCATGCTTTTTTACTCTTCCCAATTATTAGCAGAGAAGAAATACCGACATTTAGAAATGTGCTTGTTAAGCCCAGATTCACTACAAGTAGAGTGAGTTATTGATTTTAATGATTTAAAAAGGTTCAACCTCTAGCATAGGGATTTATCTCCCATATGAAACATACCCATGTTCATGGTCTTGAACTTTTTGTCATCAGCCATCCCTGTGCTCTGGTAAGTGGATAATTTTGCAGCTTGGGGAAGCACTTGGGTGTAATAAAACACAGTATAGAAATTTCTTTCTCCCTCTCCTGAACTCTGCATTGTGTTAGAAGCAATAAATGTCCTTAGGAGAAAAATATCATTTTGGAGACGAATAGAAAATATTCAAGTATGAAACAAAGGATTGAGGTTAAAGCTGAAAATAAATCTTTAAAATGTTTTGAAAATTAGCTCCAGTGATCAAAAGAGTGAAGTATTTTCATGTGATGTTAAACAAAGGAACTAGATCTCAAATATTTTAAAACCAATTGTTAGAGATTATCTAAGACCATATATTGTGGTTTCTAAATTTTCTTCTCTAGGGCTGAGTTCAAATCTGTCTTCAGGCTTTAGATTAACAACTGTTACTTTTCTCTATAGGAGTCACTGAAGTTAAGAGGGAATGGTCAGGCTTTCAAATCAGAGGATCCCTGATCAAAGCTATAATCATCTCTGCTGCCCATTAACCGAGTGACTCTGAGCAAATGTGTTATGGAGCACATTATGAAGCCACTGGTTTTCTTTATAGAAAGCAACTCTGAAAGGCCATGGCTTGCAGCATACATGACAAATATTTTCATCTAAAGTTTTAAGTCTGAGAGAATGATAACTGCTTCCTGGAACTCTGTATTGAGAAGATTTGAAGATAGATTCAGATTCAATACAAGAGTGGGCCATAATCAATTATTCCCAAATATCAGATATTTTTAAAACACCCCAGATGATTGTACAGCCAGTACTGGGCTGACCTGTTCAACCACCTGAATATAGTCATTAATCCATAAGTAGTATAAAAACAAAGAAAGTGACACCTAAGAAAATCAAAGACAAACCACAGAAAAGCAAATATAACCACAAAATTTAGAGAGCAGATTTTCTATATTGGGAGGTACAGTCAATAGGATTTCTAATTTCTTGCTAGAAACAATAGTGTTCAGAAGACAGAATTTTATATCCTATGAAATACCTTTCAAGAATGAATGTAAAATAAAAAAAAAAGAATGAAGGTAAAATAAAGATATTTTAGATTAAAAAAATATATTTTTAGATAAATTAAAACTAATAGAATATGTCACCAGCAGACCTACATTACAAGAAATATTAAGAAGGTATCTGGGTGGCTCAGTCAGTTAAACATCTGACTCCTGATTTCAGTTCAGGTCATGATCTCAGGGTTATGAGATCAAGCCCCATTTCAGGCTCTGTCCTTAATGAGGAGTCTGCTTGAGATTCTCTCTCCCTTTCTCTCTCTGCCCCTTCCCCAGCTCAAGAGCTCTCTCTCTCTCTGTCTCTTTCAAATAAATTTAAAAAATCTTTAAAAAAAAGTTTTTTCAGGAATCCCTGGGTGGCTCAGCGGTTTAGCGCTGCCTTCAGCCAGGGGTATGATCCTGGAGCCCTGGGATCAAGTCCCGCATCGGGCTCCCTGCGTGGAGCCTGCTTCTCCCTCTGCCTGTGTCTCTGCCTCTCTCTCTCTCTGTCTGTCTCTCATGAATAAATAAATAAAATCTTTTAAAAAAAAAGTTTTTTCAGACCATATGGAGATGTTACCACATAGAAATTTGCTCTTTAGGAAGGAATAGTATCAGAAATAGTTTTTCTATCTATTTATTTAAAATATAAATGATTAGTTAAAACAACATTGTAACATACTGTGTGATTAGTAACATATGTAGATGTAATACACATGGAAACCACAGCACAAGGTGGGTAATTTCAAGGTTCTCACATTTTACATGAAGAGGCATGTGAACTCTAATTATCCTAACTCAAATTACTCTAATTTGGGAGACATTATAGAAAGGAACCTCTAAAAATTAATACCAAGAGGTATAGCAAAGAATCTAAAGATAATTTAAAAGAGAATTATAAAAAAAAAAAAATTCAGAGATGCCTGGGTGACTCAGTGGTTGAGCATCTGCCTTTGGCCCAGGGCGTGATCCTGGAGTGCTGAGATCAAATCCACATCAGGCTCCCAGCAGGGAGCCTGTTTTTCTCTCTATCTATGTCTCTGCCTCTTTCTCTGTTCTCGTGAATAAATAAATAAAATCTTTAAAAAAAATTCAGTTAACATAAAGGAAGTTCAGAAGGAGTAACAGAGGAACAAGGAACAGAAATTATAAATAGAAAACAATTAGTAAAGTGGGATAAACATATCATATTTACAATTACATAAATCTACTCATATATAATTATATAAATGTAAATTGACCAAGTAGTATAATATGCATATATGAGTGAAAAGGAAAAAAAAATCTCAGCAAGACCTAAATATATGCTGTTTAGAAGTGATACACTAAATATAAAGACTCACAGAGGTTGAATTCAAAGGATGCTAAAAGAATACCAAATAAATAGTAAGGATAGTATCAGATGATGAAGACAAAATCTATTACCAGAGATTGAGAGGAATTTCAAAATAACAAATGGATTAATTCTGCAGAAAAATATTTCAAAAAACATGTCTGCCTCTAAAAGTAGAGGCTCAAAACACATAAAGTAAAATCTGACAGATATAAAGAGAAAAACAGATAAATGCATAAGCATATTTTGTGATATTAATACCACTTGTTCAGTAACTGATAGAATATCCAGACAAAATATTAGTAAAGACATAGAATATCTTTAACCATCTTGACCAAATTGACATTCATAGAAAACTACATCTAACAATTTGCCAAATGTACATTTTTTTAGAAGGGCACAGTATACATCCAATAAGATGGGACATATGCTAAGCCATCAAAACAATCTCAATAAGTTATAAAATACTGAAACGTGGGAGAGTTTAACTGTGGCCATAGTGGACTTAAAATCAGGGACAATGTTATATCCAGAACAACCCTTTTCTAAACGTTTGGAAATTGAAAAACTTCAAGAAAACTACGGTAAAAGGAGAAATTGAAAAGGTAGTTTTTTGAATGACAATGAAAACATAACTATTTGTAAGATTCAGCTGAAGCAATGCTTTGAAGAAAATTTTAGCTTTAATAGCTTGTTTTAGAAAAGAAGGAAGATATAAAACAAGTGATATAAGGCAGAGTTTGATAAATAAGAGCCAGTGGGCCAAATACTGGTAGGGATATTTTTTTATAGCCCATCAAACAGAAATGCCTTTAGATTTTTAAATGGCTATATTTTAATAGTCAGATATGTTTATATAGAATATCTTCAATATGCATACCTATAAAAATGTCTATCTATAGAATATCCTCAATCTGCAAAGCTTAAACTATTTACTCTTTGGCTCTTTACCAAAAAGTTTACTCAACCATGACCTAAAGTTCTATTTTAAGTAGCTAGCAAAGAAGGGGCCAGATGGCTTCATTGATGAATTCTTTGAAAGTTGTCTCCAGTTAATTTTCCTAGCCACTTTACTTCATCATTATGTGCTACGATCTCATTTCATATATGAGCTTCTCTTAGAGACTCATTGCTCCCCACCCTTGAAATTTCCATTCTGTACCCTGAAAGGAACCCCGGATGTGACTCTATTCCCCTTGCTGTGCTACTCCTTTTTGCTCCCCTTACCCACGTCAACAGAGCTGTCTTCCTACTTCTCTACACTATATATCATAACCTCTTTGTCCCAAGATGGCATGTACCTTGCTGTCTTCATAGAGACCATAAAGGGAGAAGAGGCCAGAAGGAAAACAGATTTGTTCCCATAAGGAAAGAAAAAAAAATATGACCCCCCTTCCTTTAAAGTGATTTTCTTTATATTTTGCATTATTCCAGGGCTAGTGATAAAATATAGATTACCATGGTAAAAAGCCCATCGGGGTCAGGAGGCAACATAACATGTGTGCATTAAGCTAGATGTAAGATAAAAAAAAGATGGAGATTCTAGAAGCTGGGGGAATGCACTTTCTTCATAACAACATTTAAAGTTTGCTCTTTGTTTTTGTCGTTTTAGCACGGCATACTTTGAATTAGTCTGGTTGGCCAGTCAGTTGCCTACAATTCAGTCACATTGTCTAAACGTTTGCCATTTTGAATTGTTCCATCTTATTTATAAATATGCACAAATATAAATTTCCGAGAGATGATAAAATGTCACTGAATCTACATCAGACAAGTCTTAGTGAAAAATCTGAGCAAAAGCACATGTAAAAAGTTCAAGAATGAGTCAGGATGCACACAAAAATACAAAAGACTACTGGAGTATATATTACTAAGCATTTGTTTAACTCTTGACAAGTAATAAAACACAGGGCCATGAGATACATTGTTTCATAATCTTGACAGCAACTCTGAACTAGACAAGGTCATATTTATTAAATTATTTTTATATTTTAATTTCTTATGAAGAGGATTTAGAAAGGCTAAGATTAAGTAAATAACGCAAAATAAAAATATTTGGGATGCCTGGGTGGCTCAGCTGGTTAACCATCTGATTCTTGGTTTTGGTTGAAGTCATGATCTTAGGGTCCTGGGGCAGAGCCCTTGCACTGGGCTCATGTGAGCATGGGGTCTGCTTGGGATTCTCTCTCTCTGCCCCTCCCCTGTTTGTGTGTGAGCGCTCACTCTCTCTAAGATAAACAAAAATCTTTAAAAAATATACTTAAGTAAGAGATGAGACTGTAAGTCTCAGAAATGTAATAGATTTGAAAATGAAATTAGTACTCATGATATATCCCATAAATTTACACACATTTGCTAAAGATGGACATTAATTTTGCTCTAAACTAATAAATCACTATTAATCCTGTAACTCATAGTGCACATAACAACCCTTAGGATGAATGTATTTTTTAGAAGAAAAACCAAAAATGAATTTCTCTTACGGGTCCTCATAGAAGGCATATGGGTAATTTGATGAAAAGTGTTCTCACAACTGATCAGTACATGCTGTGATGACCATAACAGACTTTTTATGAAGTTCCTTTAATATAAACTATAATATAAATATAAATTTATCTATTTATAAATATAAATTGCTCTCACAGTGTAAGAGCAATTTTAGAAGGGGATTGAGAGGAGGCTAGGTATCCCCATTTGGCAAAAGTAGAAATGGGAAGAACAGAATACGCTCTTGCAAAAAGAGGGAACCTGAGTTGAGAATTAAATAATCAGCACATTTAATTGTTAAACATAATCTGCATAAATTCTTCCCAGGTTATCTACTAAAATCCACATTTTTCAGTTGATAAAAATTGTTTTAGAGACAACATTGCTTGATCATAACAATATATTTAAATAGTGAGAGAGCCAAGATTTAAAGAGGGTCTAACGTAGATCCAAAGCACAAATTCTTTATACCATTATACCTTGTCCATTAGGTAGATAAGGAGGTAGATGCAATTAACTGGATGAAGAATTATGCAACTATTTTATTCTTTAAAAGTAACTATGAATTGAATTCTTAAGGATGAATCAATCATGAGTTATTTCACTACACAAAACTCTCAACTATAAAGTATTAAAAATAATCCTAAAATTGTTGATTTTCATTTTTACCAGTAACTTTCAGAGTATTTATATCCCTATATATGTATATTCCTATAAATCCTATGTTCAGTGACCACTTTTAGTCAGGAGGAAGATATTGCACTGAAGTTAATTGTTATCTCCCTTACAGAAGTTAATAATGTTGCAGCCAAATGCCACTAAAGATAAAAATTTTTGTGATCTTATAGCCCGAGGATATCAGAAGTGATATATGATACACCAACCTTATTAATTCCTTTTTTTTTTTTAAATTAGGTTTAACTAAAAAACCAAGCAAAAGCGTTCTGGCATTTGAAAGTAAGTAGGCTTTTATCTATTATTAATTCACATAAGAAAAACAGCTATGATGGCAAAGGCCAGATACTTATACACAGGCTATAAATATGGATGAATAATTCATTTTTCTATTAATGTTGAATTTATAGTCTAATGATTGAACTCGATTTTTTCTCTTCCTAGAAGGACATGCACCAAGCAAAATACTGCACTGTCAACAGAACATAAAGCAATGCAGTAAACAAAATGAGATTTACTGGTCACATATTTTTCTTATTGGAATGTCCCCTATTCATAGACTTTATATTATGACTCACTAGAAGGTTCTGGAAAATCATATCTTTCTAGAGATAACCTTAAGTGTGAAAAGGTATTTGCCTCTCTATCAGGCAACATGTGATTTGGCAGCTGCCGGAAGGCCCCTGTGCTCCATGTTACTGAGTCTGTAATCCAGGGCATTTTCTTCTGAATTTCTTTATTATACTTCAAATATATGTTCCCAGATCTCAACTTCTCACTCCAAGTCAGACAGCAAAACTGATGATCCAAACTTAAAATTTATTTATGGTGCTAGGAAGTCCTTGATCGTCTCTTCTGAGATGATCTCATTTTAAGACTGAGAGGGACTCATTCCAATTAAAAGGTTATTCCTAAAACAAATTTTCAGTGACCAGTCACTGTAATCTGGAATGAAAAGTCAATCAATTTGATGCCACCTGCCCTTGTTGCCCACTGGATGCATGCCTAAACCAAACACAGAAGTGAGTACATCATACACACTCAGTTTGCCTAAGGCAGATTACACATCATCTATGAAGAATTGCCTAACACACACCTACACACACATAGACACAGAGAAAAACAAAAACAAAAAAAACAGCAATTACCTCTCAACTTCGCAGATGCTCCACACGTTTAAATCCATCTTTTCTTCTCCACTCCCATGTACTTCTGGCACTGACTATCATAGGTTATATTTGTACTGCGGTATCATTCTAATTCTTCATGACACAAACAAGGTAAGTTGGCACAGCGGACAGAGATAATATTTCTGGAATCCATTTTTATACCATAAAGCTAGTAATATCCTAACTTTAAGCAGAAGTAGTTCCAAATACCTATATGATATAGTTACATATAATATAGTTACATGTAATTCAGTGGCTCTGAATTACATATATACTAAAACCCCCAAACTAACTATATCTCTGATTCAAATTCCTTTTAGTCAAACACAAAAATTTTCTGGTTATTCCAGAAAGGTTGGAATGGAGAGAAATGGCACTTGGATTAGAATACTTATCTGTAGGTATAAGTAGGTTAGAATATCCTACTTTGCAAACTTTACAAAAAATATGTGACTATATGAACCCAATATTAGGGCCCCTCCAGGAGTACCTTTAATTAAGGGGACCTGAGATTTAAGCTTCATTAGCCTTATTAATTTTTTAGTACTTGTGTCCTGTGATAACATTTTGGATAAAGGAGAGTCAGGAAACTTTGATGCCATATCCCTTGGATGAACAATACGGCAAGGACAAAGGCATACCTGCAGTTTTCAAAAAGAATCCCAAACTATTACAAAGGGTGCTAGGTACTAAAAAGCCAATTAGTATGATGGCAGTGATAATGAAACTGTTAATGAAATACATAGAATGGAAAGCTCCATATCTTTTCTCAAAAATATAACTACACTAGAAATCATTAACTTTCTTAAATCAATTTAGTTCATTTAATACTTAATTCATTTTCAGTAAAGTCTCTTTTCAAAAACATAAAGCCTTTCAAGGAATGATTTACACTCTTATTAAATAATATAAGTATCAGCTTAAGCTTTTATATGGCCATCTTTCACATCCTTTTTATAGGGCAGTTTTATCTATGCTTCTTAATCCCTTAAGAGAAAGTAACTTTTAAAATGATTTCAGTTAATTGTTTAATAAGATATGTAAAGTGTGTTTCAAGAATATTATCTTTTCCACAGTTCCATTGTATCAATGAAAATATCCCTAATTTCAATGCTACTGTATATTCATGAGGTTGAATTTGTGTCTAGGAAGAGAGGTAAATAAAGGAATTGGTGAGTCAGAGGTTAGGAAGGGACTTGTAAAGTTCATTAACCACACTATTCTGCCTTTGATCATATCTCACATGATGCCAGATAAAACCCATATTAATTTTAACCACCTAAAAAGAAGAGTCCATTTCTTTTCCTAATCCTATAGGGCCTTTAACTATGTTCCTTCTGTGTGTAAATACTTCAGCTATCAAAAATGAACAGGACTCTTCTAGGCTATCAAATCATTTAGAGCTGTACCGTGTTTTATTCACTATTGCATTCCTTGAGTCTAGCACAGGGTCTAATAACCAAATACTCATTACATGTGTTGTTGGAGTAAGATACCTACATGGAAGCTGATTTTAGAATAACTAGACAGAAACGTTTGTTTGGTAAAATACCTGGATGGCAATTGTGATAGTAGCATGATAGTTTTAAGGGTATAGCCAGGAGGAAGCCAAAGAGCCATATGAATAAACTTTTCTGAAGTGCAGGGTGCTTAAACTAGGGAGGAGAAATAATGAAATCAAGGAAGAAAGGACACCCAACATTCAGGCAGGAGCCTGGGCAAACAGGAAGGGATGAGGAATTTGTGTGCAGATAGTAGGAATGTTCCAGAGACTCTTAAGAATTAGAATATATATGTGTGTATATACATATATATATGTGTGTGTGTGTATATATATATATATATATATATATATATATATATATGATTTTATTTGTTTATTTGACACAGAGAGAGCAAGTATACAAGCAGGGAGAGTGGCAGAGGGAGAGGCAGGCTTCCTGCTGAGCAGGGAGCCTGACTCGGGCTCAATTCCAGAAACCCAAGATCACGACCTGAGCCAACAGCAGACACTTAACTGACTGAACCACCCAGGCAACTCTAGAAAAAGTGTATTTTTAAGGACGGTGTCTGTAGGGTGTAGTGTTGCAACTGGACAGCATGCACAGAAGGAGAAAGGAAGAAAAGAGAGAATTCAATGGAAGAAGAAAATCAGAACAGGAGGTGCTAAAAAGACAGACACGGTCTCTCCCTCTCCCCCAAATCCATTGAAGGAGATGTTATCCCTTTTTGTGAATGGTATAGTTTAAGCCAGTTTAAACTAACAAGAAGAAGCAACTCTTTCTGCCCATGGGTTCTGTCCCCTTGCTTTAATTAAACCACCTTTTTGCACATGCATACATACATACAAGTTGATTCCAACAAACTGGAGGATTTGACGATATTCCACATGTTGAAATAGGGGTTAGAAATACTTCAAATTGATCAAACTGAGGACCTCCCTTCTGCCTTGAAAGAGCCTAAAGGCTAATGTTTGAGAGATGCCCACAGGCAATTTGATAAATTCTGCAGCAGGTGTGTGATCAACCTGCAGCGAGAACATGGACAGAACGGGTGTTACACTCTACCTGCTGGGGAGAGACGGTAGGAGGGCAGAGAAGCAGCAACACAAGAGTGGCTTGGCGGATGTTCCAGAATTTCGTAGGAGGGAAAGTGGGGAAAAGCATTATGGGGATAAGAAACAGAGTGTACAAAATCTTGGGAATCTAAAAGGTGCACTGGGGTTGAAAGCAGGGAAAGACTGAGAAGGAAGCCAGGGTCCTGCCCTGAGAGCACTCGCTGTTCACACCAATCTGAGGAGGCAGAAACTGGTCCCTACATGAGCAAGGGAATCCTATTAGGGTTTTGTTTCTAGTTTTGTTTTGTTTTCACCATGGAAGTGACATATGCATCAATATCTATCTGTTTTATTTCACTAACATGTTTTTAAGACTTCCCTTAGGAAAAAAACAAAACAAAACATTTAGAATATTGGGTGACATCAAGTAAGAAGGCACTTTGAAGAGACTTTGAAGAGATGACTAATGACAATTGTCTGCACTCGGCTGGAAAAATATAATTCCCCTTATTTCCATTTCTTGCTTAGTTTCCTGAAAAGGCACTCGATGTATCTTTTGCAATGCATGTTGTACTCTGACCCAATTTTCATATTTCTTTCCAGGGTTTTGCCTGTTTGGTGTCAATGTTTCATTCACAGAAAGACACAATGACAGATTATTTTCACTTGTCCATCCATTCCTGGAGCTACAGGCAGATCTATATTCCACTTTCTGCTCTAGTAAATGAAATAAAGACGCAGGGAAACAGTATATGAGGAGAATGTTACAGGAAATCTATAATGCTGATAAAACCCACAGGTTTAGCAGAAATCAGACAATTGAGAGTTTTTATTTTGTTATTATTTTCCCTGGCAATGCTTAACTTATTTATTGCAAAACTAGGACAAACCTCAAAGTGAATGAAACGATGCAAGTTTTATTGAATTTTGTCTAGCTAGCCAGGTTTGAAATATACTTTTTTGTGCTTCTAGGAAGCGATTTTGGGGTGCACTGAAAGAGTGCATACATTCTTAACATTTTTTTCAAGTAGGAAATCACAGATTTTATCTGTAAGCATAGAATTAAATCCATTCTTCATGATTCTTCTTCACTACCACCTCTTCTAAGATGCCCTACCTGATTCTGCTCTTCTCCCTGTAGTTCTATATTACATACCAGGTAATCTAGCTTTTATTGACAGGACAGGGATTCTAGGAATTTTTAATAGAAGTTGAAAAGACTCCTGGGAGGTAAGAGAGAATGACGGCACAGAAATTTTGTCTGAGTCATTGGACCTTGTTTTGGATGATAGAAAACAGAGTACATGATTCTGAATATGTCATAGCTCGTATAGATTTATAACTGAAACCTAGAGTGAAAGGATTAAAATACCTGAGTGAAAATAAAAAAATCTCACCTTGCGCCTGAAGGAGAGGTTAGAGAACAATAAACAAACCTAAAAGAAGGAAGGAAAAATAAAGATTAGAGCAGAAATAAATGATATAGAAACTAAAAACAATAGGTCAATGAAACCAGGAGCTGCTCCTTGAAAAAAAATCAACAAAATTGATAAACAATCCTAAATTTGTATGGATGTATAAAAGGCCCCAAATAACCAAAGCAATCTTGAAATGAAAAAGTAAAGCTGGAGGCATCACAATTCTGGACTTACAGTTATATTACAAAACAGTAGTGTTCCAAACAGTATGGTGCTGGCACAAAAATAGAAACACAGATCAATAGAACAGAATAGAAAATGCAGAAATGAATCCACAACTATACAGTCAATTAATCTTTGACAAAGCAGGAAAGAATATCCAATGGGAAAAGGTCTTCCAACAAATAGTGTTGGGAAAACTGGACAGCAACATGCAAAAGAAAATAAAACCTGGGTCACTTTCTTATACCATACACAAATATAAATTCAAATGAATTAAAGACCTAAATGTGAGACCTGAAAGCATATAACTCCTAGAGGAGAACACAGGCAGTAACTTCTTTGACATCAGCCATAGAAACTTCTTTCTAGATATGTCTCCTTAGGCAAGGGACACACAAAAAAGTAAACTTCAGATACATCAAAATAAAAAGCTTTAACACAGTGAAGGAAACAATAAATTAAAAGGCAACCTACAGAATAGGAGAAGATACTTGCAAATGACATATCTGATAAAGGGTTAGTATCTAAAATATATATAGAACTTATAAAACTCAACACCAAAAAACAAATAATCCAATCAAAACATAGGCAGAAGACATGAACAGACATTTTTCCAAAGAAGACATCCATGGCCAGCAGACACATGAAAAGACACTCATCATCACTGATCATCAGGGAAATGCAAACTAAACTTCAATGATATATCACCTCATACCTATCAGAATGGCTAAAATCAACATAAGAAACAACAGAGGTTGGCAAGGATATGGAGAGAAGGGAATGCTTGTGCACTCTTGGTGGGAATGCAAACTGGTGCAGCTACTACGTAAGTTAAGGTTCCTCAAAAAGTTAAAAAGAGAACTACCTTATGATCCAGAAATCACACCACTGGGTACTAACTCAAAGAATACAAGGATTCTAATTTAAAGGGATATATGCACTCCTATGTTTATAGCGGCATTATTTATAGTAGCCAAGATATGGAAGCAGCCCAAATGTCTATCAACTGATGAATGGATAAAAAAGAAGTGGCGTGTGTGTGTGTGTGTGTGTGTGTGTGATGGAATATTATTCAGCCACGAAAAAGAATGAAATCTTGCCATTTGCAATGATGTGGCTAGAGCTCGAGAGTATTATGCTAAGTGAAATAAGTGAGTGAGAAAAAGACAAATACCATATGACTTCATTCACATATGGAATTTAAGAAACAAAACAAACAAAGGGAAAGGAGAGAGAGAGAGAGAGAGAGAGAGAGAGAGAGAAACCAAGAAACAGACTCTTAATTTCAGAGAATAAACTGATAGTTACCAGAGGGGAGTGAGTTGAGGGGATGGGTTAAATAGAAAGGGGGATTAAGGAGTGTACCTGTTGTGATGAGCACCAGGTGATGTATGAATGAAAGTGTTGAATCACTATATTGTATACCTGAAAGTAATATAACATCGTATGGTAATTAACTGGAATTAAAATAAAAACCTAAAAAACATATAAATAAAGTAAAATAAAATACCTGAGTGAGAACATTTAGGGAAAAAAAAGAAGCTGGAAAACGAGAGCCCAGTATTTAACAGGACTGATATCAATTCTTCAATAATACTGCTAATAATAAATTCAGGGGATAAAGCCCGTAGTTCAGATATTAGTGTGTCTACATAGCAAGAAGCTCAGGGTTATCCTGTAACTGTAAGAAAGACAGAAGTAAAGCTAGTCATTGGGTACAATACTTCCCAAGGAAGTCTCAACGAGGCCAGAAATCTCTCTAGAGTTCTTCTGTCTTCCTCTTTCTCTATGACAACATTCCCCTCTACTGCAAATTTGTCTTTCACATGGCAAGCACTCTGCTGTTGAAATCTTCAGGGACTCATCACCTGTTTCTTGGGAAAAGCTGACATTTGCTTAATCTAATATCATGTTATAAAATCCAAGAATAAGGTTAATTTGAGTTAGGTACCCAGCACCAAGCCAATCATGTAGATGGGGCTGGGGACATGGGGAGATGCGCATGCTTTTAAGAGTAATGTCACCTTTCAGAACTCATGTTTAGTTCTGGAGGGACAGCATTTCTGTGCAGAAGAGAGACAGTGTTTCCAAAAGAAAAATAAAGGATCAATGGGCAGCCATAAAAGAACTGCTAGAGCAAACACATAGCAAGCTGTGGCATCTTTAACATCAACACAGATGCTTTTAACCTCTGTCATTGGCTTCTCGGAACAAACATCTAAAACTTATGTTGGCATCAGCATCAGCGGGTGCCAGCAGACATCGATAACAGGGCTCATTCTTTTTGAATCATTATTGACCGGCGTAGCATCACAGTGAGCTGTATCAGAGGAGGAGGAAAACAGTACATGCTATTGTAATAAATAAGAAAATTAAAAGGGACACCCTGAACCACAGGGGGTGTATCTGAGTGTGGATTAGATTCCTATAGAGTAGATAGTGATGAAGCCAGAGAAATAGTTTGGTAAGATGCTCTTATTTATACTTTAAGCAGCTATGGCCTGGGAAATACAGATTTTGTATATTTTTTGGCTATATGATTGTCTCTTCTATCAGGTGTGCATCCTAGGACTGTGCGTGGATGCTCGATAAAGGGAATGTTTTGCTGAACTGTGGTGTGGGCTACTTCCACCTCAAAATCGTGTATTTCGTACATAGCCATTTGCCGCACATATCTTAAAAGCAGGTCAATTATTCAGTTTTAGAGTAAAGCCATGGATGGGGTCAATTCAAAACACAAGTGCATAACAGTACAGGAATAGTGACTAGAGGAAGCAGTTAGCTGATTATGGGTATCTGAAGTGTCCTAAAATTCTCAAGGCATAGATCTAGCACCTTTGATGCTGGTGGGATGAAACACTATAGCAAGGGATGATGGTGGAATCAGGCCTTGAAACTTAAGAAGTTGCTGTCCATGAGCCCATACTCCCCATGAGTCCATACTCCCCATGATGCAATCTGGGCTGCTGGATTAGACAGTGCACCAGAAGGGCACATGTCTGCCAAGGAAGAACATAGAGTCCTAGAGCACGAGGCAGTACTTGGCTGGAAGCTCCTCAGCTTAAAGAACTTAACTAGAAATTAGAAAGAAGGACTGGAGTACAACTTAAGCCTTGTAATTAAAGCAACAAAAGGAAAAAGGGGGAGTTTTGACTTGGAGGGCGAGAAAGATCTCAGAATTAGCCTGTGGGGAGATTAGTCCCAGATCTCATGGTTGGTGAAGCCATCTTAAAAAGCAGTGGGGTAAGCCGGCAACCTGGGCTGGCACATTGGGTTCTCTCGGTGGACATTAGGTCTTAGCCACAACAGACCGGACCAGGAAGGGGAGGATGAGAGATTGAGGATGCTGATCTACTTCCACATATGTCAGGGTTAGCCCAGAAACTGCAACAGGAAAGAATTTGCAGGCAAGGGGGTGGGGTGGGCACCAGCATGTATCTACGGAGAACAAATACAGATGCAAAGAGAAACAAGACAAGATGGACAGGTAACTTTCTGAACTGAGAGGAAGCTGTCGTTTCATGCTTACTCCCCCCTTCTTAAATGTTTAATTGCTTAACTGAAATGAATTCAGATGTTGTTCAACAACCATTTGGTGTGATGAGATTTTGGAAGATGAACATGATCTAATTCTATGGGGATCTATGTGCATGCCATATGGAGAGATGAATTTTGATCTATGAATCTCCTTAGAGAAGATTTGAGTTAGGTTCTAGGAGATCAGAGTTTGCTTTCCCCTTAGAGTAACAGGTTGCTGGGTTTGTACTGTGGTGTTGTCCTGGAAGCATGCGACCAGAAACACTTAGAAACATGTGATGGACTTTGTGGGCAGCTCCCCTTGGTACAGTGCAAGAGCTGTATTCAATCAAGCTGTCAGAACAATGACAGCTGTGAGAAGGGGCCCATAAAGCTATTCATCAAGCTCTGAAACAGCTAGCACTTTACTTGTCTGGAGTTATTTACTAGTGGTTGATGATGACACAGTTGAGCGAGGCAGAGGCTTATGAGGCATCTTGGCTCTCTATTTTGGTGAGAAGGTCATCTTGAAAAGGAGAATTTTAAGATCTTTAGTATATCCAAGCCAGGCCTTTTATTATTATAGTAAAAGACCAATAAAACAGAGAAAAACATTTTTTAGAGAAGAGTGTGGGCTTTGAGGTTATAAAAACTTAGATTCTGTTTCAATGTTCAATCAGAAAAGCAAAACCACTAGAATATATAAATCATTCTGATGCTATGAGAAAAACCGATAGAAGTACATCTTAAACTCTGCTACTAATTAGATGTGTATCTTTCGGTAAAGCACTTTAAGTCTCTGTCCTGAGTCATCATCTGTGAACACTGAGATTTGATAAGGAATGTTTTCATTTTAGTAGCTTTTTCCTAACTATATGTGATTCTCTGTGTGTGTTAACTTTATCTTCCCACTAGGGTAGTGAAATCCCTGCAGGTCAGAAACCCTGAACAATTCTTCCAAATCTCCTGTTGAGCACAGACTAGCTATCTGCTAAAAAAGAGAGAGAGAGAGAGAGAGAGAGAGAGGTAGTTGAATAGAAATTTCTAGAAAAATAATTGATGGATAAATAAAATCTTAGTTATGTAGAATTTCGTAAATAATATTTGATTAAGTACAATGATTTTTAAATGTGTTGTTCTAAATGGCTATGGTATAGGTGTCTTGGAGAACCATGCTTCCATTTTGATGTTTTAAAACAAAAAACCTACATCTGGAAACTTGACTTTCTGTCCAAGGCAGTTTGAATTTTCATTTTTTAAATGAATAAAATCTATGACCCAAGCTTCTAAGAGTTTTAATTAGAAAAAAATCTATCATATCCTTCAAATTTGGTTTCAGCTAGTGAGAATAAAATATTGTGCATTTCTTTTAGCTGATAGCCATCTGCTACAGAAACATTCAAATGTCAGCTCATCAGAATTTAAAAGGACTTCCTGAACAGAAGTTCACTGAAATTTAAGAAACTTTAATGGAACTTCTGTTGCAAAATGATGCTGTCTTGGCTTTAGGCTAATCCCCAAAACACACCTACAAATCCATCTCCCAAAATGTCTGCCACAGAGAAGGAGCTGGATCAGTTTTACAATTTTTATGGCAAAGGTTAAAATAAGTAATTTCCACAACAGCTGTCGACATACAGTCTGTCTTTGGAGGCTGCTTTCCCTGGAGAATTTTATTTCTTCAAATGTCATAATTAGAATTTCATCTCCAGTGACTACTCAAGGAAATCTGGCAGCAGGAGACAGCATGGGTCATGGTTTAATTACGAATGCATCCTTCCCGTCTGAAGGGCCAGGAGCTTGTTGCTAGTCATGTCACAGAAACCCCTATGCACTGTGAATAATTAAGTGCACTTTTCAGCGGATAGCAGTTGTTTCCTTAAAATTCACCAAGATTTATCCTACCATTAGCACATCTCCCTGTTCCCTGTTTCAAAACCCTACGGGGAGCAAAGAAGTAGATTTCCAGGCAATTTACAGCAGAGTTTAGTTCACGTACTTACACTACCTATGACGGACGTGTATCAACAGGAGGGCACTTTTAATGCATTCATTTATTCATTTTATTCCATCAAACAAACATTTATTGAATATCTACATTGGTGCTGAGCATTAAACTTACATTGGGGAACGAAGTTGAACAGCGCTATCTTTTTCCATAATAGAGACATATCTGAATTTGTTTATAAATCACAATTAAATGAGTGATATAGTGGAGTTATATACATGATGCTTTGGGGACACCAAGAAAGAAGTAATTAATTCTAGTTGTACAGATCAGGAAAGACAAGGCAGGGAGGGTGATATCTCAACTGAGCTATAAAGTATGAACAGGAAGGAACTTGATAGATTGACAACGGAGGGAGAGCAGTTCCTGACAGAGAGAACTGCATCTGTAGAAACAAGGATATTTGGAGACACCTGTAGCTGGTTCAGTGAGGAGTCAGTGCAGAAGGCTTTCGAATAAGTAGTAGAAGATGGGCATAAGTACAAGATCGGGGTATATTTTAATATAGGCAAAAATGTAGATATCATGGACAAGATATTTATCTTTACAAAAGGGTTATAGGAATGACAAATATCAATTCCTCATCTCTCAGAACAGCCAGATAGGATCTTTGAGTATCTTTGTCCTTTTATCCCAATTGCCCAAAAAATCTATCATTTTCCCTTTTTTAAAAATGAAGCTTAAAAGATTAGTAAAGCCACATGATGAAATACTACTTAATAAAAATAAATGAACTACTGAGACATGCAAGAAAGCTGGATGAATCTCAAAAGATTTGCCAAGTGAAAGAAGCTGGAGAGAAAAACTATATAATGTGTGATTCCATTTATATAAAATTCTGGAGTAGGCAACGCTATAGTAATAGAAAAAAGGCTGGCAGCTTCAAGGAGCCAGGAGTTGGACAGAAGATACTGACAAAAAAAAAGGGGGCAAGGGGGCACAAAGGCACTTTTGGTGGTGATGGAAATGTCTATTTCATGGTTGTGGTGGTGGTTACAAGACCGTAAACAGTTCTCAGAACTCATCAAATTATACATTGAAAATTCGTGAGTTCTACTGTTTGTAAATTATAGCTCGATAAAGCTGATAACAAAGTTGATGTACATCAGAAGCTGGCTTGGCATGACTTAGGTTCAGAGCTGCTACCGCCGTTTAAGTCAGAAGCAATCGTTTTTCCAATAAAAATATCCAGAATGGACAGCCACTGAATGGATAACCAATGAATGGATCTCTTCAAGAATCTGAAGATGGAGAATAGGTTAGCTGATGCTAAGCAGAATAAGAAACTGAGGGATATAGGGGTCATTGTTTGACTTCGATGCAATTTTTAAGTTACAAGTAGAGTAGTAAACAATGATTTTCATAAAACACTTATCTGCCAGAAATATTTCTAAAAGCTTTATAGATATCAATTCACTTAATTTTCACAACTCTGCAAGTCTTATCATATTCCCATTTGTCAGAGAAGAAAAACGAAGGCAGAGGGAGTTTGGTGAACTTTCCCAGGATCACAAACCAAGTAAGTGCAAGAACTGACATGTGAAGCCAGGTAATCTGGTTCAGAGTCTGTGTTCTTAATCACAGAGGCATTATATCTGAATTTAAATTTTCCCAGAAATTTAATAATGAGAGGAGTTTATATTCAACCTTGGGACATCTTGATGTTGTATTTTGTTATTAGACTAGGTTAATATTGTCATTTTATATCACTTCAGAGACCTTGATAACCTTTATAAGACAATTGGCTGGACATGATTAGAGAGTGAATTTTCAGCTTCAAATACAGTGAACATTGGAACAAATTAGTTGAGCACACTGTTCTCCTCTATTTCGATGCCTTCTGGGGGGCAAAATCTATACTGACCATCAGAGGTACAAAGGATGTCCACAAAAGAACAGTGATTGATACAGGAGGAGTGGCTACATAAAGATGGAAATGAGGCTGTACTTTTCCCTCCCAAGGAAAATCACCACGGTCATATATGACCACAGGTCTCATGAATAAACTCAATGGATTCGATGAAGAGAAATCACTGGAGAGTATTAGAGGGTATTATAATCCACTACACATGTTTTCCATGCATTTGAATTTCCACCGAAACAGCTCTTCTGGAATGAACTATTGGATTACTTAGTGACACCAATGGTCCATATTTCCTGAGTAGAGAAAATTCATTAACTCTGGGAACCTGGCCTCTCGCTGACATTCATTCTTTTTGCACTAGTACAAGGAAGAAATCCTCAGTAGTTATGTCTTCCCTGAAAACCAAAGCTGTCTTCAGTTCAAGTGCCTCAAGAGCTGGGCTGGAAAGGTCACAGAGAGCATTAGCAGAACGCTCTCTTTCATAAACTTTAGTCTCAACTTCTAACCAGCTCTTATCAGTAACAATACCCCTCTTTTGATATCCATTTGTCAGAAAGAGATGGCAAAAAGAGGGGTGTATTAAAGCACCTGAACAATAGTAATGGTGCTGCTGGGCTTTGTTTGGGCTCCCAGCGAAGGCAAAATGAAGGGACTATATTGGGAATAAGGACAATATGAAAATCAGGCAGCATATGTGGGAAAGAAAAATAGAGCAAAATTAAAGTCTTTCAAGCTTTCCTATAACCTATCTTCATCCACAGTATATAACTTTCTTCTGCTCTTCCTCCCACTGTGGCCAACATACACATACATGTCACCCTCCAACCCATCCCACAGCTGCCAAACAACCATGGTGATAACAAGACCTTTTATCCACCAGTAATTTTCCCATAGTTTTTGTTTGTTTCATTAAAGTCTGGTGCCCAAAGACCACCAAGAATACACTTGTAGTCAAACAAATGTAGGTTTATTAATTTGCTGCAGCAAGGAAAACTATATGCTATGAGGAAAATAATCTTAGTGAAATGGAATTAGAATGATAATGTATGGGATTTGGGTTTATATTAGGTGATTTGGGAGTCTGTTTTTTGATTGGATTTTCAGAAAGCAGAGGCCACTTCCTTATACCATACACAAAAATAAACTCAAAATGGATTAAATACCTAAATGTCAGACGTGAGACAGACTCTTTAAAGAAAATGTAGGCAGCTGTCTCATGGGCATCGGCCTTAGCAACATTTTTCTAGATATGTCTCCTCAGGCAAGCAAAAGCAAACATAAACTGTTGGACCACATCAAAATAAAAAGCTTTTTCACAGTGAGGGAAATCATCAACAAAACAACAAATCAACCTACTGTATGGGAGAAGATATTTGCAAGTGCTATATCCAATAAGGGGTTAATATCCAAAATATATTAATAACCTATACAACTTAACACCAAAAACCAAATAATCTGATTTAAAAATGGGCAGAGGTTCTGAAAAGACATTTTTCTAAAGAAGACATATAGATGTCCACCAGACACATGACTCACTAATTATTAGGGAAATGCAAATCAAACCACAATGAGATATCACCTTACATCTATCAGAATAGCTAACATCAAACAGACAAGAAATACAAAGTGTTGATGATGATGTGGAACAAAGGGAACCCTCTTGCACTGTTGGTGGAAATGTAAATTGGTGCAGCCACTGTGGAAAAACAGTATGGAGGTTCCTTAAAAAGTTAAAAAATAGAAATATCATACAAACTGGTAATTCCGCTATTTATCCAAAGGAAATAAAAATGCTAATTTGAAAAAAATGTATGTACCTGTATATTATTGTAGCATTATTTACAATAGCCAGGATATTAAAGCAACCTAAGTGTCCACTGATAGATGAACACATAAAGATGTACAATGGAATACTAGGCTATAAAAAGAATAAGATCTTGACATTCACAACAACATGGATGGACCTAGAAAGTATTATGCTAAGTGAAATATGTCAGAAAAAGACAAATTACATATGATTTCACTTGTATGTAGTATCTAAAAAGCAAAACAAATGAACAAACGACAAAAACCAAGCAGAAACAGAATCATAAATACAGAGAACAAAGTGGTGGTTGCCAAAGCTGGGGGGAGGGTGGATTTGAGGCAAAACAGATGAAGGGGATTAAGTGGTACAAATCTCCAGTTATAAAATAAGTAAGTCATGGGGAATGTAAGTCCATAAATTGTAATAATGTAGTATGGTGACAGATGTTAACTGCTCTTATCACTGTGAACCTATACCGAATTGTTGAATCACTGTATTGTAAACCTAAAATGAATATAAGATTGTACGTCAACTATATTTCAACTTTAGGAAAAAGAAAGAGAATGGAGGCTATTTGGTTACTAAGTACATTAATCATTTAAATTCAGAAGTGGAGAGGGACAAAGCAGGGCTGTCACTGGTAAATGAGTATTAGGCGCTCACATTGGCTTTGAGAGGAGAATGTGGTTATATCCTGTCCTTATTTTTGTTTCCATCAAGGTCACAAAATAACCTTATCTGACAGTGATATTCCATGAAATGGTTTATGTTCAGGAAGCAACACTACAACCTAGCCATTGGCGGCCAGGCAGCTAACAGTTGTCAGCTGTCAGAGATTGTTTTTTTCCTCTTTTTTTTTTTTTCTCAGTTTCTTATATCCATTAGCTCACATCTCTGTTGTTCTGAGATCACTTGCAAGTTTGTTTTCAGAGGAGAAAAAAAGCAATCTGTGTTAGTTACCATCTCACGAACCAGGACTGAATGTTACAGTAGAAATTCTGAGAGAAAGAAAAAGAAAAAAAAAATCTATGATATATTTTATGCAAAAAAAGTGGAAATGTATTGACTGCATATGTGCATGAGACCAATTTGTTGGAAGTACAAATACCGTTCATACAAATGTCTATAGCTACGCTATGGTTATAGTCACTAATAAGACCAAATTATTTGAGGTAAGCAAACATTAGGAAAGTTTCATGTATAGTTTGGTTATGTTAAGCTGGCTGCAATTATGCTTTTAAAGACATAAAAAATAATGCAAGGAAAAGGTTATATAAAAGGTACCAGTAGATTGCGGTATTTTAATTTACTTTTTCATAGATGGAATATTAACAGTTGAGGGAAGTGTTATATTTCAAGTATAGTAAAGCTAAGCCTCAAATGAAAATTGCATTAGGTTTATCTTTAATAGCAGATTGGAAGTACTGAAGATTGCTTTCTACACATAACATGAACCTAATGTAGAATTTTCAGTGATTTACTCATTCTCTTTTAAGAGAATTAAATTTCTTAAAATCTAAACTTCTCATTGGTTTCCTGGTTTGAGGTTTTTATTTATCTATTTTTAAAGTATATAGTTTGTTCCCTTTACCAAATGGTTCCTCCAGAAATAGTTATGGATGGGACCTGCTTCTTAAAAGTAAGCTTTGGCCATTTTCCAGTTTCCTCATTCACTATTTACATATATATTTATATTTATACATATATGCATGCCTATCCATCCATTAGTAGATGTTCCAGGGAAGGAACCAATGGTGAAGAACTGGCCAATTTTTACTACATTTGATTAGGACACTTCCTTTCTCCATGCATTTCTCAATCAGAGAGCTTGAACTGCCCACTCTGAACAATGCTATCCTGATTCCTCACATCACCTCATCTGGAGAAATGAGTTATGGAGATCACTATGGAGGAACTGGTAAAAATAGTGGAGAAAGGAAGGCAGTGAGAAGGCTAATATTGGAGTCTTTTTCCTTGTTCTATCCACGCGCAATTGTGACCAGAAAATAATCTACTGAAATCTACTGAAATACATAGACTGAAGCTTCTGAGCCCTCTTTTCCAGTTCAAATGACCAGAATTGGTGCATTACTAATAACTGAACTCCAGACTTTAGTTGGATTTTACCAGATATTTCATTAATCTCTACTTTATGTTCCAGGATCTAATCTAGGTACCACACCTCATGCATGTTTTCCAGCCTCCTCTGGTCTATAAATTTGTCTTTCCTTGTTTAAATGACCTTTACAGCATTGTGGGTTAGTACTGTCCAGTTGAATGTCCCCTAATCTATATTTGTCTGATAGTTTTCTCATGATTGGTCTTGGGTTAAGGATTTGTGGAGAAACACCAAAGATATAAGGTATTCTTCTCATCACATGACACCAGAGATTACATATCTACTTGACATCCCTGATTATGTCAATCTTGATGACTTGGTTAAGGTAGTGTCTGCTAGGTTTCTTCAATAGAAAGTTACTTCCTCTTTTCCCTAGTCTTTTCTTTTACAAGAGTCACTAAGTCTAGATCATCCTTGGGGCCAGGATGGGATTAAGCTCCACTCTTAGAGAAGGGATTACCTATCTGTCTGTCTATCTATCTATCTATCTATCTATCTATCTATCTATCTATCATCTATCTTTCTAATCTTGGAATTATTTTGTAAGGAAGAGTCATTTATTCCATTGTTTATAACAATACAGATTCATGGATATTTATTTTATATTTTGCCTTATAATCCAATATTACACTATTTCATTACTCAAATTTTTCCAGTTTTGGTCACTGGGTGCTCTTTTAGGTTGGATCTTGTGCTCATTTAACATGGCTAGTCTTTCAATTTTTTTGAGCACTTCTGATACTACTAGATGATTTACATTCATCTTTGTCTTTTCTTGCCCTGTACCCAAATCAGCCATTTTTTCCAAGCAACCCTGGTTTCTTTTACTGGATGATTGTGTTTAGAAACCAAAATATGGGCACTGAGTATGTTCTTTGCTATTGGCATCACTTCTAGGCCCTCTCAGTGTCAGTTAGCTAATTTATGTTATTCATTTGTTTGTTAAAAATTGGAATTATATGGGCAGCCCAGGTGGCTCAGTGGTTTAGCGCCGTCTTCAGCCTAGGGTGTGATCCTAGAGACCCGGGATCGAGTCCCACGTCAGGCTCCCTGCATGGAGACTGCTTCTCCCTCTGCCTGTGTCTCTGCATCTCTCTCTCTCTCTGTGTCTCTCATGAATAAATAAATAAAATCTTTTTTAAAAAATTGGGATTATACTTCACATAATCTTGTGTGAACTTTTTCTGTAGCTAAGTTTTATTTACATATTATTAAATATAACGAATTCATATGGTTTAAAATTCCAATCTCTTTTCTAAGCTGCATATGTCATTTCCCTTAGAGACAACCAATATTATGAATATCTTATATTATTCCCAGTGATATTCTGTGCATACATATATGTATCCTGCTCCTAATTACAATTATATACGAAACCAGAATACTATTATGTATTGTCCTATGCCTTGATTTTTTTTTCACCCGACAATATATCTTAGAGAGTTTTACAGATCAGTTTATGAAGAACTTCCTCAATCATTTTAATGGCTGCATTCATTATCATTATATGGATATATGTACCATAAGTTA
Source organism: Vulpes lagopus (assembly GCF_018345385.1). Taxonomy (NCBI): domain Eukaryota; kingdom Metazoa; phylum Chordata; class Mammalia; order Carnivora; family Canidae; genus Vulpes; species Vulpes lagopus. Next base: position 72,922,683 of record NC_054830.1, read on the forward strand.
TTTAAGTAATCCTCTATTAATAAATACTTACATTGCTTCTATTCTTTTATTATTACAATCAATAATGCAATATAAAATATTGTACATATGTAATTTCTTACATGGTTGAACATATCTGTAGAGTAAATTCTTTAGAAACAAAAGTGCTGGGTCAAATGGCAGTATTTATCATCGTGATAAATACTATTGTTTTCCACAAATGTTTAACAATTTATATGAGTTCAATGATCTTTGGAGAATTTCCATTCCCCTACACTGTCACTAATATTTTAGTGTGTTTTAAAACTTTTTCTATTTTTGCCAGACTAAATAAACTACATTTCAGTGTAGTTCTTACTTGTATTTTTCTCAATATAATAAATATTTTCATATGTTTAAAATGCATATGTATATTATCTTCCTTTACTTAGCATATCCTTGTTCTTTCTCTTGTAGGTTGTTCATTTTATTGATATGAAATTGTTTACATAATAGAAAAATTATACCATGTCTCTAAAATAATTTGCAAGTATTTTCACTAGTTTCATTTGTGAAATGTTTATGTTGGGCTTTTCCATGTAACTTTATATTTTATATAGATCATTGAATTTTTATATAATAGATTTAATGCTTCTGAATTTTATGTCATATTTACAAAAGCCTTTCCCTTATAAGATTACTTTACATTTTTTCCTATGGTTTATATAGTATTTTCATATTTTTCTTATTGATTTCACAAAATATCATTAATAAGTTTTGAAGAAAATAAACATGGAATGATTGCAAAATTTATTTTTATTTATGTGGCTTTCATTATGGGTTATATTATACTTTGCTTGAAAATCCCTTCTTGGGATGCCTGGATGGTTCAGTGGTTGAGCATCTGCCTTTGAAGCTCAGAGTGTGATCCTGGGGTCCGGGGATGGAGTCCTACATCGGGCTTCCTGCATGGAGCCTGCTTCTCCCTCTGCCTGTGTCTCTGCCTCTCTCTATGTCTCTCATGAATAAATATATACTTAAAAAAAAAAAAGAAAATTCCCTCTTGCTGGACATGATTTTTCCTTTGATTAGATTCTTGTGATCAACTTTAGAATTATATAGCATCCCTAGCATATCCCCAATGATATTTTCAAGAGGCATGAATACTCTACAAATATCCCACTAGCAGTGTAAACGCTAACAAATGTGTTTGTAATCCTATTCATTAGAACAAACATATTGAGAGAGTCTTCTATATGCCAGACACTGTGTTGAACTCTAGAAGCGCTATGATAAGAAGTCTATTAATACCTTAATTTTTATGTGATATAAAATTAGGTGAAAGTCCATGCCTTTCCACCCTATGCCTCTGACAGTGAATGGCTTATGTTTTGTGAATTTTTAAGAAAACCAAAATAGGTACGTTCTTATACTTGGATCCCACTGCCAGTCGATGAAGGTATTGTTTCCTCAGATAAGATCTACAATGTCCACTAAGCACATGAAAAGGTTCTGACCATAATTATTCACTGGGAAAAAAAAATGCAAATCAAAATCACAGTAAGATGTTATCTCACACTCACTAGGATGGCTAAAATTTCTATAAATTAAAAAAGATACAATAACAAGCATTGATGATATGTGGCCAACTGGAACTCTCACATTGCCTGTGGCATTGTAAAACATTCCAATCACTTTGGAGAACAGTTTAGCATTTCCTCAAAATGTTAAACTTGGTACCATATGACTCAGTAATTTCACTCTTTGGTATACACCCAAGAGAACTGAAAATGTATGTCCACAGAAAAACTTGTATGCAAACATTCATAGCAGCAGTATTCATAATAGCCAAAAAGTGGAGACAATTCAAATGCTCATGAGCTGATGAAAAAATTAAAAAAAAAAAAACCCATAGAGGCAAAAGTGGATTCATTATTGCCAGATGCTGGAAGAAGGGAGAAATGAGGAATGATTGCTAATGGGTATGGTTTTAGTTTTGGGTCATGAAGATTTGCTCCTTTGCTTCTGCCTAAGAGTTTTAATAATTTTAGTTTTACAAGTTTCTGCTTGAGATGGCTGTTCAAGCTACATCTCCTCCCTCTCCTCAACACATTCAATGTTGCACCAACAAGAAACTACCTTGATTTTAAGATCTAGTTTCTGGTATTAGGTTGTGTCTTACTATTGGTGTGCATGTTTAATTTTGTAAAATTTTTACTTTCTTCAAAAGCCATAATTAAACTATTAAAATTATAATCAAAGACCCCTTAAAATATATACTTCTGTATATACACATATACATACATACATAGGCTTGTGCATGCTTATATGTACACACACATACATTGGTCTGTTTTCTAGAACCTTAACTGTTACATTATGTTTTTAGAAAAAAAAACTTTAAATTATTTTTACAAGGCTTATATTCAACCTACTTAAAAGCAGTTGGTTTTCTGAAGTGTGCCTTAACAAATGCAACAATGGTTGCAACAATTGTTAGCATACATGGAGGTTGTTCCCAGGGAAGATTAGGTGGCTGTCCTCACTTACTCTACAGGATGGCATTAACTTAAAGAAAATACTATGCTCAGGTACTTGTCTCAGTTCTACCTGTCCAGAAAACTCAGTCTTGGAAGTGAAATAGTATAGACAGAATTCAGGAAGAAGAATTCACACTTAAACAACAGCATCTCACTAGGCTTCTATGTAAACCCAGCCAAAATGGACAGTCATGGCCTCCATCAGTAGGACTGAAATAAAGATTGCAATAAAGATTGCAATAAAGATTGGTGAGCTCTCCTTCTTTTTGGACTGAGAAGTCTTCAAAGATGGCCAACTGCAACCCATAATAAGTGAGGAAGAAAAGCAGGTTATGTTATTTAAAAAATACACATAAGTTATATTTAGGAAATTATAAGTGGCTAAGGACTCTATTTCATGGCTATAGATATCCTTCTTTCTCCTCACCCAGATTCCTCCCCAGAGCTGATTGAGCACCATCAACCCTTCCCTCTCACAAATGTAATGTGTTTACAAGTGCCAGCAATCTTAAGTACAGTATCATAGTGAAAAATAGAAGTGTCTATTCTAAATGGCACATAATACATAAACATGAGAAAGCAGATAATGAAAAGTGATACTAAGAAATCAGAATGATATGATGCAGTGACTAGAAGGCATTATTATATTAGCTTTCCTCATTTTGAAAGTCTTAGTTGGGTACAATTCCAACATAGACATACTAACATTGACAATGTCAGTGTCAGTGTACTTTCTAGGGAAGGCCTCAAACATTCTTTTGCTAAAACAAAAATGAAAATAGGGACTTAACTCTTATATGTGACAACCAAAAAAGATCTTCCAAATACAACTGCATTTAATGAATTATTCAATTGTTTGCTTGCTTATCTATGTGTTTGTGTATATATGCATGTATGTATGTGTGTGTATGCATGTATGTTAAAAGTTTTGGCATTAGCAATTTTATATAAAGACTAGTAAGTGTATTAAAATAAATGCCTTAGGGGGGCACCTGGATGGCTTAGTCAGTTGAGAAGCCGACTCTTTTTTTTTTTTTTTTAAGATTTTATTTATTTATTCATGAGAGACACACAGAGAGAGGCACAGACACAGGCAGAGGGAGAACCAGGCTCCCTACAGGGAGCCTGATGCGAGACTCAATCCCAGGACCTCGGGATCATGACCTGAGCCAAAGGCAGACACTCAACCACTGGGCCACCCAGGTGCCCCCAGCATCTGACTTTTGATTTCGGCTCAGGTCATGATAGGGTCATGAGGCTCCATGCTAATCAGAGGGTTTGCTTAGAATTCTCTCTCTCCTTCTCCCTCTGCTCTTACCCCCCCTTTCTCCCTCAAAAATTAAACAAATCTTTAAAACAAAAATAAATACCAATGGCAGCATTGATAGATGATACAGACAAATGTTTTTTCTTCTCCACACCAACTATGCAGATTTAACATTTTTTTCTTCAAACTAATCTGTCTTCCTACCACTGGAGCTTGCAGTGACCCTCTCTGGTGATTATATAGCAGATTACAAGTATCAAGGGTGTTAAACTCCACCAATAAACCATTCTTTCATTCTTTCATTATTTATTTTTCTTGTTCTAAGGCTAAATTCTCCATCCAGAGTAAATAAAATTATCATTGGAATATAGACCAGTTTCAGAAAAGACATTTACTATTATGAAGGCTACCCAATCTCCAAGTACCTGTTTGGCTTTGTTGAAACTTTTCATATTAAATGGTACATTATCAGTACATGGTACATTTGGCACAATTTGAGGGGGCGCAATATTTTTTTTTCTTTGCACAAGGACCTGTAACATGTTTACTAAGTCTAGGATGCCCACAAGATTTGTGTAAAACAGGTTCACTGGAAGAATCTGGTTACACCTTTTCTTTGCAGCTCTTCATGAAGACAAAGTCTTGGTATATTTCATCATCTCTTTTTTAGTGGCCTATTTTTAAGTTAAATGAAATATTTCTTGGCTTCCTCTGCAATATAAATTTGATCGATTGTCGTCACCTGTGTGTCTGAGTTTGAAAATGAAATAAATTGTCAGCCATGCTGAAAAAATAATAATCAAAACAGAAAGTATATTCATATAAAGATTGGTGAGCTAGGGCTTAAGGATTTTAGCAACTTAGAAATTTGAACAGCTGTTGTTATTTGCACAAGAATGATTTTCTTCAGATAATTCAACATACCCTTTAGTTCTTAATTCTGTAATTATGACAGCAATAATATCTCTAATAACTGGATTTATTATAGTGATTGTCTTTACACAGGATTTATTACTCTAAATGACTATTACATTTGCATTGTGGAATGCTGCCCATGATGTTTTCATTTTATGATTTTTTAAAGATTAATTTATTTATTTTAGAGAGAGAGAATCCTCAGACTCCCCTTTGAGTGCAGATCCTGATGTGAGGTTCCATCTCACGACCCTAAGATCACAACCTAGCCAAATCAAGAGTCTGATACTTAACTGATTGAGCCACCCAGGCGCCCCCATGATTTTTTCATTTTATGTATCCTATTTTACCTCTTCAGGAAGATAATTTATTTCTTGAAACTGGATATGGTTAATGGTCAATGGTAATGTTTGAGATAAACTGCCCAGAGCATAAGCTACTATGTGAATAGGTGGAAGGTCCAAAATCTACCTTTTGACTTCTATGTTAGGTGATGAAGAGTAGGCCATAAAGCAGAGCTACTAACAGTCAGGGATAACAGAGGGATTTTTTTTAAAGATTTTATTTCTAAGTAATATCTATACTCAAATGTGGGGGTTCAAATGTACAACCCTGAGACCAAGAGTTGCATGCTCTACAGATTGAGCCAGACAGGTGTCCCTAGCAGAGGGATTCTTGAGGGGGCAGAGAGACACAATGACAACTGATGGATGGCACTGTTCACCCAGGCAGGGACAGCACTTTAGTAGGAAAAGTAAGTCTTTTTGTTGATATATTCTTTTATACAGGAGTATTATTTTCTATTCAGCTATTCAAACATGTTACAAAAGACTGCAGTTTGGCCTAGGAAAGTCTGTTGCCTTTAGTTATTAGTATTCATCCAATAGTGTTTATTTATTACATTGTATTTAGTCATAAAAATGAACTTGCAGGGCAGCCCGTGTGGCTCAGTGGTTTAGCACCGCCTTCAGCCCAGGGCATGATCCTGGAGTCCCAGGATCGAGTCCCACATCGGGCTCCCTGTAGGGCGCCTATTTCTCTCTGTGCCCCCCTCTCTCTCTCTCTGTCTCTGTCTCTGTGTCTCTCATGAATAAATAAATAAAAACAAAAAAGAAAAAAAAGAAAGGCTCCAAAATGAACTTGCATTGCCATTACCTACATAGTGCAATCACTGTGACCTCAGCACTATCATTTCATAGATTTCTTAAAGCAGGTTATGGAAAAATTCACAGGTAGGTGCAAATAGGGGGTAGTGGTAGGGAGTTGGAGACTAAGACAGCATCATGTTCTTTGTTGCTTATTTGTTGTTAGATTTCTGGTATCAATGATGGCAGAGTAGGGAGTGTCCCCATGCTAAGAAAAGGAGGAATTTATTCCTGACAGAGTGTTGTCATGAGATACACAGTAATCTTTTGCATAAGATTAAAAAAAGTTTTACCAGCACATCAGTTATTTATTTACTTGTATTTATTTTTGCAGTTTTTAATTGAGGGAAAATGAACCTGCATTGAAATGCATAGAACTTAGGTGTATAAATCAGTGAGTTTTGAGAAAGCAACTGTCATAGCCATAAAAATTTAGAACATTTTTTCATTCCAGAAAGATACTTGGTGCCCATTTTAGTCAACTCTCTTCCCCATAGCCAGCCATGTCTGATTTCTATTGCCATATACTAGTCTATCTTGTTCTTGAACTTTATATAAATGGGATCATACAGTATGTACTCTTCTGTGCCTTCTTTCACTCAATGCAATATTTTTGAGATGCATTGATATTGCAGGATGTATTTGTAATTCACTTGTATTTATTGCTAATTATTTTTCCATTATGTGAAAGTAACAAGTTTGATTATCCTTATCCTGATAGGAAATATCTTGTGATTTTAATTTTTGGACTATTATGAACAAAGCACCTATAAACCATCATGTACAAGTTACTTTCGACATGTGTATTTTTATTTCTCATGTATCTAGAATCTCACCGTATAATACCCAAAATTTCCAGTAAGCAAATCACAACTTGAATGAGAAAAGATAACCAACAGACAGTAACATCAAGATGAATCAGATATATCAATTACCTAATATGGATTTTGAAGTAGCCATCATTTAAATGGTTCAAAAATCATTTAAAAATTGCCTTGTGATAAATGAAAAGATTGAAAATCTCAGCAACTAAATAGATTTTGTAAAAAAGAAAGAAATGGAAATTATAGACCTGAAAATTACCATGATGAAAATAAAACCTCAATGGGCTATGGATGGGCTCCATAGAAGAATGGAGATGACCTACAAGAAATCACTCAACCACACTGGTTGAATATAGCCCACATCTTAGGATCTGTATTTTGTTCTTGGCTGATTCTTATAATTGCTTCTCCAGGCAGAGCTCCACTTTCCCAAAGGCCACAGGTGTTAGAATTTAATTATCCTGCATCGCAGCTGCATCTAGTATCCTGAAATTGGCAAAGTGCTGGTCAGAGAACTCTAACTCCAGTTGTTCTTTTTTCCCCACTTTTTCCTTGAAGGCTTGTTTCTGACTCAAAATATATGCTTTCTAAATGATTACTCTCAGAATTTCCTTTAAAGTTCAAATAAAGTAGTAAGTACAAATCACAGACAGGGATTCCCTCATTTCAACACTCAAGCAAAAAGTTGTGGGGGTGCCTAAGTGGCTCAGTGGGAAATATGCCCACTTTGGATGACTGTATCTGGCAGTGGGTAGTGATGAATTTTGATAGACTTGTCATCACAATGGGATGCTTGCATGCACTCTCTCCATCTCTCCATCTTTCTCCCATGCTCTCTTCTCCCTTTCTTTCTTTTGGAGAATAGATACTAAATTTTAGATGTTGTGTTAAAGACTCATTCCTGAAGCTACCTTCCATGCAAAACTATTCCATATCTGAAAACTTTTGTTTTGGAATTTTATATCAGAGAGTGACCCAAGTTGAGTTTTATTCTCCTAGTGATGGAATTTATCAGCCAGTGTAGTGTTTTGACTTGATCCAAATTTCTAGCTGTTATTTGCCTTAAAAATATTGTATATGTAGTAACGCAATTGAAGTTGCTTTATTTTTCCATATAGCAGTAACTTTACAGTATCTATCTAAATTCCATAAGATGGGAACTTAGATACTTCTTATGATATATTATTTCCTTTGGAGATTTGAAAAGGAACTGAATATTGAAAACTAATGTTATGAAGGAGGGAAATGGCAAATTATGTGAGAGTGTCCTGATTCTAAAATTTAAATTTTGTTTCTTTATGCTAAAGATTAACTTTTGTTAAATTTTGCCTAAATGATTATTTTTGATATTATTAAAATTTCAAATGTAATTAAATATGCCAATCTAAGTAAATAGAAATCAATTGATCATATGTGTAAAGTCTATTTTTCTGTTCTTCATTGATATTAATTTCATTGTCTTAATATTAATGTCAATACGTCTCTGTTTCTACAGCCTTACAGTAACTATAGGAATTATATACATTTAGAATTTCCATTTATATTTTAGAATGAAAAAGAACTTGTCGATTTCTTAACAAATGTACTGAAATTCTGTTGGGGGCATTTCATTTTGGAATAATTTATATTTTAATAACATTAAGTCTTTCATTCTATGAGCATGGTACACTTTTTTACATTTATGTAAATATATTTATGTCTTTTTAAAGTTCCCTCAGAATTTCTGTAGTTTCAGTGAATAGATATTGAGTATCTTTTGTTAGGGTTATCATGTATTTCATGTTTTTAGATGCTGTTATAAATGACATTGACTTTTAAAATTTAAATGCTAATTGTTTCAATGTAGAAATACATTTAATTTTAATCAATTACTACTGCATCCTTTGACCTCTTAATATTGACTTATTCTAGAAGGATTTTAATGTCTATTCCTTAGGATTTTCTATGTAAATGATCATGACATCTGGTTAAAAGGATAATTTTACTTCTTCCTTCCCAATCTTTACGACTTTTATCTCTTTTACTTTTCTTATTAGAATGTCTAGAATATCACTACACTAGAATATATCATAAATATCCTTTTACTGATCATGATCTTTGTAGGAAAACATTCAATATTTTATATTAAGTAAATTATAGATGTCGGTTTTCAGATACTGCAGTGTTCTTGAATTTCCATTTGGTTATTTTATAGTGTTTCCATTTCTTTTAAAAAATATTTTATTTATTTATTCATGAGAGACACACAGAGAGAGGCAGAGACATAGACACAGAGGGAAAAGCAGGCTCCCTGTAGGGATCCTGATGTGGTACTCAATCCCCAGCTTCTGAGATCATGCCCTGAGCCAAAGGCAGATGTTCAGTTCAATTGCTGAGCCACCCAGGTGTGTCCCTAGTGTTTCCATTTCTAATGTGATGTACCCTATCTGTTCACTTACTATGTTCTTTTTTTTCTTTTTAAATATTTGAACATACTTATAAAAGGTAATGCAAAGGTATTTTCTGCTAATTACAGCTTCTGGAATCCTGTTAGGCTTACTTTCTACTGACTGATGTTTTTCCTGAGAGGAGTTATTATTATTATTATTATTATTATTATTATTATTATTTTGTTGTTTTGTATGTCTACTAATTGTTTATTACATACCAGGTATTATTACTTTTTAAAAAGAGCTTATTTATTTATTTGAGAGAGAGATAGGGAGCAAGAGGGAGAGAGAGAGAGCACTAGCAGGGGGCAGAGGGAGAAACAGGATCACCACTGAGCCAGGAGCCCAATGTGGGGCCCAATCCCATGTCCCTGGGAAGGCAGACACTTAACCAACTGAGCCACCCAGGCGCCCCTATACCTGGTATTAGAAATAATATGTTCGGGATCCCTGGGTGGCGCAGCGGTTTGGCGCCTGCCTTTGGCCCAGGGCGCGATCCTGGAGACCCGGGATCGAATCCCACGTCAGGCTCCTGGTGCATGGAGCCTGCTTCTTCCTCCGCCTGTGTCTCTGCCTCTCTCTCTCTCTCTCTCTGTGACTATCATAAATAAATAAGAAATTAAAAAAAAATTAAAAAAAAAAGAAATAATATGTTTCTGTAGGTTTAGGTTATGTAGACTTATTTAAATAGGTATTAAATTTTCTGACAGGGAAATAAACTATTAATGGATCCTCTAAATCTGGTATACTTGGATTTATTCCTCATTATAGCAGGTCTGTTTCAGTTGTATCCTTAGTCCTAAGGATATTTTTCTAAAACATTTTTTACTAAAATTAAGGACTTATTTTTAAATTGTGGCCTTTCTTCAGTTTCAGCTGAAAGCCTGAGGTTCTCAATGAGGTTATTTCACTATGATTGAATTGTAACTTCAACATCTAATATCCCCAGTTACCCAACAGCCCCACATTTGTGAATCCACAGAGAGTTCTCTGATAGGTCTCATGAAGCCTAATGATGTGCACAGGCAGCCCAGCCATTAGCCAAGGATATTTAGAAGGCATCCATTCAGATTCTTGTCCTCCTTGCAACCACCATATAGGTCCCTCTTCTATGGCTTCATGCTCTACAAATTTCAGCTATTTTTAAAAATATTTTGTCTATTTACTTAGAGAGAGAGAGAGAGAGAGAGAGAGAGAGAGAGAGAAAGCATAAGCAGGACGAGGGGCAGAGGGAGAGGAAGAGTGAAAATCTAAAACAAAATCCAAACTGAGTGTGAAGTCCAATGCGGGGCTCAATCCCATGACCCTGAGATCATGACCTGAGCTGAAATCAAGAATTGGACACCTAACCAACTGAGCACCCAGGCGCCCCTAAATTTCAGCTTTTTAAATCTCTTTATCTTCAATGAGATACAGGGTTTCCCTTGGGTTTGACTGCCTGAATCATTGTTTGGAAAGTTACCTCATACAGAAAAAGAAGATAAACATGGGACTTATTTCATGTTTCCCTTCTCTCAAAGACTACTATCCTACCATACCCTTATCCCATGATTAAAAACCATTGCTTCTCATATATTTTGTTCAATTTCATAGTTGTTTGTGGAAGTAGAGTAATAGCTGCTGGTTACTCCATCATGGCATGAAGCAGAATCCCTTTTGACTCTTCTGCTAATTTATTTGTACAGTTATATAATAAAAAGATGAGAGAATAAAATGTAAAGTATTGAAACTTCATGCATTTAAACAAAAAAACAATTAATTGTAGTATGAATCACCGCAGCATTACATCATTCTTATATCTTAATAGACATCATCCACAGGAATGCTCCAGAATTTTTCCATCTCTGAAACGTTCCATCTAAGAATCAATATCTCTGAAAATTCATGAATAACTCTAGAAATAAAGGAAATTAACTAATGAGTCTCCTCGAGGAAAGCTCTCAAATGGGCTAAAATATGATATAAATGTTAAAATGATTAAAAAGTTACAAATACACATTTTTCTTCTATACAATTAACGATCCTCTAGCAGGGTTGATGTAAGATGTAGAAAAGGAAAAGACAGCAGAGAGTGTATAAAACACCACAAATTATTAGGTAAGTTTGGGAGTTATTATGAAAAATAGAGATAAAGAAAAGAAAAAGGAAAAAGGAGAGAGGAGAGGAAAATCAGAGGAAGGAGGAGAGAAAGAAGAGATTTTTTAGGCCATCTATTTAACAAGGATTTTGACCCTTCATTAAAAAAATCCATTCTTAAAAAAAAAATAATCCATTCTTATCCACATTATTCCTAAAATTCAGTTACCTGTTATTTCCTATAATTAGCCTGGATTTTTGCCTTCGCTCATCTTAGCTCCATAAGTGAAATCTATTGATTCCATTAACCTGCCACATTGGCTACATTCTGCAAATATGGTGCTTTCAAAAGCCTCCCTTCCCGGGAGAACGGGTGACATATCAAAACTGTCCCAAGAGATTTGGATTGCTAGTTTATTTTATAGTGACATTTAGCCATTCTGACAAGTGCTTAATTATTATATGTTCCTCCATAAAGGTTGTCTCTGACAATATGTGTAAATCAAATAAATTAAAGCATTATAAGCTATTAGTTTTCTATTCTGGTTGACATCTGTGATATTCATTAATAAATAATTTAGTACATTTATAGATGATGATGGAGAGAGCATCATTGCTGCTGGGATTATTTTCTCCCAAAGGATATACTAGACAGCTGCTTGCCTCTAATAAAGTTAAATCTAAGGCCATGAATTTACACTTTGTCCTACTATTATAATTGTTTGAATATACCATATTAGTTTATATTAGTTTATATTATGGACATGCAAATATAGTGCTATGCAGTGTTGTACAGAGGAAGGACTATTATTGCCAGAAGGAGTCATATATTTAAGTCCTGTCTTAGGTCTTATAAATTCTTTGTCCTATCTGGATCTCAGTTTCCTCATCTATAAAGCCAAAGTTAAATTGAACTAGATAAATTCTAAAGCTCTTTCTAATCCTAAAATTCTGAAATTTTGTGTTCTGTTAAATATTTACTGGGAATCTGATAGGTAGTGAGTTTCTTATCTCATTAGTTCTGAGCCTTGCCTACATCCCCATCTTGTCCTCCATACCCTGAGTATCTGACTCAACTCTATTATTTGTGAAACCAGATTGTGGCTACTTGAAGTATATGTAATTTTTAGCATAGAAAATAAGGCAAAATCAGGTTGATTCTTACATCAACTAAAAGTGAAGTAACATCTTCAAGAAAGCATGAAATGGTGGATACTGCCAGTGCTGCAGAAAGTTGGGAGGGCCTAGAGGGCCCTGGGAGACCGAGGTGGCTGCCAGGGTGGCTTTGGCACTGGGATCTCAGGTCAGGCTCATGGCCATGGTCAGGCAAGGGCTGAGGCCATGGAGCCTGCAGAGGGCCACAGGCAAGGAGTGAATCTGCATCACCAACTTGGGTCACCTGGTCAAGGACTTGAAGATCCCTGGAGGAGATCTATCTCTTCTTCCTGCACATCAGGGAATCTAAGATCAGTGACTCTTTCCGGGGGACATCCCTCAAGGATGAGGTTTTGAAGATCGTCCCTGTACAAAAGCAGACCCATGCTGGCCAGCAGAGGCAACTCTGCCATTGGAGATTACAATAGACACCTTGGTTTGGATGTGAAGTACCCCCAAGAAGGTTGCCACTGCCATCAGTGGGGCCACCATCCTGGCCAAGCTTTCCCCCACCTCCTTTCCATGAGGCTACTGGGGAAATGACGTTGGTAAACCCTACACTCTCCCATGTAAGGTGACCAGCTGCTGTGGCACTGTGCCTCATCCCTGATCCCTGCCCCTGAGGCACTGGCATCATCTTAGCCCCTGTGCCCAAAAAGTTACTGATGATGGCCGGTATTGATGACTGCTACACTTTGGCCAGGGGCTGCACTGACACCCTGGGCAACTTCACCAAGGCCACTTTTTTCTTTCTTCTTTCTTTCTTTCTTTCTTTCTTTCTTTCTTTCTTTCTTTCTTTCTTTCTTCTTTCTTTCTTTCTTTCTTTCTTTCTTTCTTTCTTTCTTTCTTCTTTCTTTCTTTCTTTCTTTCTTTCTTTCTTTTCTTTTCTTTTCTTTTCTTTTTTTTTTTTTTTGAAAGGGAGTGTGAGATGGGGAGGGACAGAGAGAGAGTGAAAGAGAGAATCTTAAGCAGGCTCCACAAGGAGCCTGACATGGGCCTGACCCCACTACCCTGAGATCATGAACTAAGCTGAAATCAAGAGTTGGATGCTTAATCCACTGAGCCACCCAAGTACTCCACTGAGGCCACTCGTGATGCCATTTCCAAGACCTACAGCTATCTCACCCCGACCTCTGGAAAGAGACTGTCTGTGTTCACCAAGTCTATCAAGAACTCACTAATGATCTTATAAAGAGGCACACCAAAGTCTCTGTGCAGAGGACCCAACTGTAGCTACCATGTAGTTTTATGCAAGAAAAATAAAGTGAATTAAAGACTGAGAAAACAAAACAATAATAAAAATGAACTAAACCTCAGTTTGCTACTTGAATACACTGGTTTTCCTAGGGCCCTCAAATATGATGAGTTAGGTGGGTATGAAGAGAAAAGTGAGGAAGCTGAGTAAAGGCAGAAAAAACTTAATTTTACTCATCTAATAAACATATAGTGAAGGCCCCGCAATGTGCTAAGCACTGTGTTTAGGTGCCGTGCCATTAACCGAGGATATAGAGAAGAGTGACAGTCCCTGCTCTGAGAAAGCTCAGAGCCTAGTGGTGGAGACAGAGAGTTAAAACAATTATTCTACTCTAATGTGATGTGAGCAGCATTTAACTTTTATGAGCACTTACAATATGCCAGACTCTGCTAAGAGCTTTACAAGTATTATCTCATCAATTATCAAAAGAGATCTATAAAGTTGACATATTGTTATCATATCCATTTTTTTTAACAGATGAAGAAATAAGTACAAAGAGGTTAGTCCAAACTAGTCTATACTCATGAGCCCTCCGGTCCTCTGCATTGCTTCTCTGCATCTTCCTCAACTTTTCTCCACCTAATAATTCCCTGGTTCTATTTCTATTTCATATTCCAGAAAGAGAGAATCTGATTGTACAGTTTTAGCAGTATCCTGTATTTTGGAAACAGTCTCGCTCTCGGTC